>NC_081861.1:9068765-9368765 GCF_963259705.1 Myotis daubentonii | reverse complement strand
TATATTCTACTGATCATCCACTTTTCTTTATCCACACTGTCCCTATCTTCATTCAAGCCACAATTACCTGTCATCTGATTTAATGATCAATTATATTGCAGTTTATGTGTTTGTATGTATAGTTATTCTACTAGACTGAGTAATGAGAGGATAAGACTACTCATTCATTCATTCAACCAGTATGTATTGAGGGCCTAGTAGATGACATATTATGTCACAATTCATCTCTGTGTCTTTCTTTACATCAAATATATTGCCTGATACTGAGTAGGTACTCAGTAAATGTTTGTTTTATTTAATTACATTGAAGCATACTATGTTACAGATAAAAAAATGGGGCCTAGAGATGAGAAATGACCTTCCAAACCCACACGGCAGGTTAGGATACTGGGATTTACAGTTCCTTACTCTTAGTGCAGCTTTCTTTCCACAGGACCACATTGTCCCTCCAGTCTACAATTCTATACTCTCCCAGGTCATTTTTTTCTCTCTGACTTTTCTATACCATGATCTTATTATTGATGATATTGCTCCTATATTGTTTGCCAGTTTCTTTGGAAAAGAAAATAATTATCACCAGCCCTATAGGTTTTTGGTTAAGAAATTCCATTTCCTTGGCATTATTTACTTCTTCTGGCATCACCACTGCTGAGTCAGGATGCCCATAGATTTTCATCTGGTACTTCTTCTTCTTTTTTATCCTCACCTGAGGATATTTTTCCATTGATTTTTAGAGAAAGTGGAAAAGAGAGGGAAAGAGAGAGAAAAATATTGATATGAGAGAAACACATTGATTGGTTGCCTCCTGCATGTGCCCTGACCAGGGCCCGGGCCAAGGAGAAGCCTGCAAACTAGGTACTTGCCCTTGACTGGAATCGAACCTGGGACCTTTCTGTCCACAGGCCCACGCTTTATCCAAAATCGGCTAGGGCTCATCTGTTACTTCTAAAGAGCTACTCTTGACTCCAGTAGACAGTAATGAAAGGATAGAACTGGCCTCATATAGGAACTTACAGGCTCTCAAATGTATTTGGGCTCTATTCTGGGAAAAAGAGAATAAGGAAATATTTTCAGAATTTGTGCAGAATACGTGTTTCATGCAGACAAAATAAGAGAGAATTGGTTGTAATTATAGGCTGAGAGAATTTGATATTTGATTTGGTTTATGGATGAAGATTCTGATAATGATTATTTTAGACACTGAATTGGACTATCATACAAACTTGGTTTTTCATATATAATCTATTTCCACTTGCTACAATTTAGGAAAACCTAAATAAGCTTAGTACATTCCAGGAATATGAATAAAACATGTGGGTGGTGCCTTCTAGAGAAAATTTCTGCTCTTGACTTGCTAAGGCTATGAGTGTAGGGTACCCTCCTTAGAATGGTTTACAAAACATGTTGTTGTCACATCTTTGTGTCTTTGTTCATTATGCTATCTCTGCTTGCAATCATTTTTATTTGTTCTTTTGAGTATCTTTTCTTTTCCAGGAATTATACTGAGTTTGGGAGATCCAGTGATGGTTCTATTTGCAGTTCATCCTGTCATCCTTTATGCTACCTCTTGACTTCTGCACATGCTATTCCCACTGGCTGTAATGTCCTTCTCATCCTTCAAATTTATATTTCAATGTCACCTTTTCTAGGAAGCATTCCATAACCCCCTCAATACTGGATGAGGTGTATTTTCTCTCTGCTTCTTTCCATTGCACTTATTCTTTATTATATTTGTCTATTTGTTATCTTCCCTGCCAAAGTATGAGCCCCTGGGGAGCAAGGATTCATTTATTAATTATGTATTAATAAATAATATCTAATTATACATTTGACCCTTGAACAATGCACTGACCCCCTGAACAGTTGAAAATCCTTGTATAACTTATGACTCCCCCAAAACTTAAGTTGTTCCTCAGTATCAATGAGGAGTTTGGTTACTGAAATTCCCACAGATACCAAAATCCACAGATGATCAAGTCCCCTATATAAAATGAAATAGAACAATGCATACAATCAGCTCTCTGTATCCACAGACACCCAGCCACAGATCAAAAACAGTACAGGTATTTATCAAAACATTCAACCTGTCTTATGTTAAGAGGAGAGAAGTGGAATGTATAGAGTTGGAGAATAACTTGATTGACAGGCAGAGTAATTTAGACTTAATGCTTTAGAAATTAGAAATAAGTTTTTGATATAATGGAATAAAGCATGAAAATAAACCATATTTAAGGAAGATATATTTAGCACATATCTGTTCAAATTTAAAGCTGGACTTTAAAAAACAAAGGAATTTCAAATAGAAAGAATCTCTTGCCTCTCCTATAGGCTACATTAGGGTGAGAAAAAGTTCTTAATATTCACATCTACTGTTCATTGAGCACTTATTATATTCCAGACACATGATATACCTTTTAAATGCAAGACTGTATTCAATCTATAGGAATTAGCATAATCCTATGATGTAAGTACTTCCATTTTAAAGATGAAGAAACAGGTTGAGAGAGATGAATTGAGTTGCTCAAAGTCAGACAGCTCATAAAGTGAGACACAAAATTGGAACCCTGGTCTGTTTGACCTGAATCTAGTAAGTACAGTGCTTGGCACAAAGTTGATGTACAATCAATACCCGCTAAAAAATGGTGGATGAAATATCAGCAAATCTATCCTCTTGTGTGGATGAATTTACAGATTAGCTTTAATAGTTTTTATAATTTTGATAAGCTCAAGTCAATGTTAAGAGTAAGGAAGAGGTTTGAGCCACAAAAGAGAAGAATTTACAAAGGAAAATCTTTTGACTCTGGAAATTCTGATTTGTTTAGAAATTACACACACACACACACACACACATAATGGATATGTACATTGTATATACATTCACACACACATACACATCAACAAAACAGTGTGGAACAACTTTGCCACGCATGCACTCACATGCACATGCAGACCCATGTAAGCATTCATGTTTTTAATCTCGTGTTTTCTTTACCCTCCTGAGAGGGTGTAAATAGAATGTCAGAGCTAGAAGGTATCTTAGCAATTACCTAATCAGATCACCTCCTGTATGTAGAAATTGAGGCACTAGATAGAGGTAAAGTAAATTGCAAAGGTCACACAAGGAATTAGAGTAAGATTAAGAATCTGAGTTTCCTGACTCACAGGTTTGTTTTACTCTTAACTGTCACCATTTACCTTCTCAATTTTATCGATGGGATAACCAAAGCATCCTAAGAATGTTGATGGTCAAGCTCCTGCTACTTGTCTATTGAAGCAGGACTTGAAATCAGATCTCTTTTATTTTAAATATGAGGCTTGTTTTCATCTAAGTGCTTCTGTCTGGGTGCCCAGAAGGAAGACCCCTTCCTATTGAATTAAACGGTGAACTGAGGATAATTTACAGAAAACTCCGTCCTTTGGTTTCAGAGAAAATGTCCAAAGCTGCTTTATTTTCAGAAGCCTGGCGGCCCCAACGAGGCTCCCCTGGAAACAGGGATTCTGTCTTCCTTACTGAATCCGCAACACCTAGCACAAAGGAAGGCTCTCAAACATATTTGTTGAATATATGACATACTAAAGGCAGAAAGGGAAAGTAGGTTGGTTAATGGTTTCCCAATGGATGATGGATGGATAATCTTTATTAGCGCTGAAAAAAGTGGGAATGAATGTAGAAAAGACGTGGGAGAAACCCTTAAACAAAGGAGAAGCTCTGTCTCCATCTGATTGAAGCTGCAATCACTCAGCAAGGGCTGAGTGGCTCTGTAGGACTGTGGTTGGCAGAGATATTTAAATAAGGCCTCCTTAAAATTGTTACTCTCCACCCCGCCCCCATTCCCCTTTAAATCCTGTTTCAGTCATTACCCAGGGACCGGATACAGAGATTCCTATGGGGAGTTCTAATGGGTCGATTCAATTTCAACTGGATGACGCCACTTAGCCAAGCATTAAGAGCTACAGCTCCGGGAAAACAAACGACACTGAGAGAGGGAGAGAAAGAAATTATAACAAGGAGCAATAAATCCCTTCCCTCCCCTCCTCCCCTCTAACCCATTCACAAGACCTCCAGAAATCATCTACATTCACAAAACAGCCAGCTAGCTCAGCTGAACGCGCTGCAATCTCGCCTCCCTCCCCACCCCCCCTGCTCTCTGCAGATTATATACCAACACACCCTGCGCTATATAAATAATCACACACTATCGGTATCTATTGCTCTGTTGAGATACCCTGTGTCTACAACTGCAGTTTCTGCAGCTTCGGTTCATCTGTCAGATTGGAGGAGACAGAGGCGGAGGTGGAGGCGGAGGCAGAAGAGGAGGGGGAGGAGGTAAAGGAGGAGGAAGGGGAGGAGGGAAGGGGGAGGGGAAGAGGAGGGGAAGGAAAACGCTGGAGGAGGAGGGGAAAAAGAAAGAGGAGGAGGGGGAGAAGGGGGAGGAGAAAGAGGCGGAGGAGGAGGAGGAGGAGAAATAGGAGAAGGAGGAGGAGAAAGAAGAGGAGGAGGAGGCGAACAACTTACCCTGCTGAGCTTTCTTTGGGGAATACGTGCATCAAGATTTAGATCTGCAAGGAAAATCTATACAAAGTATCTGCCACTACAGGTCTGACTCTCCTCCCCCCACCACCGTTTTTTTTTCCCTTTCCGTTTTCTCTGCTGTGTCAGAAAGACCAGACCGAGACAGAACTATCTCTGTTTCTGGCTCCACTGCCGGTGAAGGAGTTTTCATTCAAGACTTTCTGAAAAGAGGTTGGAGAAGCCTAAAGAATCAGAAGAGGTCTTTTGAGCCAGATGGGGCATTAATTCTTCTGCTTTTCTCAGCATGGATAGATCCTTTCCTCAAGGTAAGCCATACCGATTAGATCTTAAGGACCCCAGAATTCTTTCTATGCACAGATTGCCATTCATTCCAGCCATCGTCTGTGTGTGCGTGTGCGTGTGTGTGTGTTCGTGTGTATGTGTGTGTGTGCACGCGTGTGCACGAGCACAAACGCAAGCGCGTGGGTAAAATGAAATGAAAACCATTTAAATGAGATTTAAATGAATCGGCTTCTGCAGAACACTATTCTTACTGGATATTTATAAATCAAAATGGAACTTCCAAATAACCCTTTTGTGGCCAAATGTCAATTTCGTTTCTAGCCTGTTGACCTTTCCATGCATTTTGATGCTTGCCTGGGTCCCTTATAGCGCAGCCTAACCACGCAAACTGAGGATATAGGGAGAGCCCATGCTGAGGCCAGTCTGGCTGCCCAGCGGGTATCCTGTCAGCGTGGGGCTAGTCAGCTATTGGTTCACAAGTCTGGGCTGTGCATCGTTCAGATTTCATCACATCACCTTGCCCTGGGTAGAAATGGCGCAAGCTGACACGGCATAACCCCCTACTTACATTGAGTCAGAGCAATGATTTAGAAATCTCTGGATCCGTGCCTGGGGGGTATGGGCACATGTCTCTATGTGGCATATGGAAATGTTGTCCAAAGTGAGAACCTGTGAGCATGTCTAGTTAGCCAATGGGCGTTCGATAGGACCTAAGGCCGTGATTTCCAGTCCTCTCCATTCTTCTGAGTATAATGATCACCTCTGCATGCTGCAAACCAAGTCGGACGAACAGAAAACAGACCTTGAACTCTTAAACAGAAAATCTATTTTGAAATGCAAACTACTGTTGCTTTACTGGGTGCATTAAAACTTCACTGTAACCTAATGGGCTATCACATGAATTTAGATATACCAGGTGTTAAATCACGTTCCCAACAAGTGAGCAGCATACATGCATACAAATAAGGTACAGGCTAACAGTTGATCCACAAGGAAGTATTAGTCTTTCCCCCTGTACCTCTAAGTAAACATTTACTAAGACTTGACTGTAATATTCTGCACATTTTGTGTGTGTGTGTGTGCGTGCGTGTGCGTGTGCATGTGCGTGTGCGTGTGCGTGTGTGTGTGTGTGTGTGTTCTGGTTTTTGGTCTCTCTGGCTATGAAACAATCAAGATAGTGATCTGAGTGACTTGGATTTGGAGGTATTTTATTCAGCGTTGAGGAGCTGAGTAGTGAGAAAGGAAATAATTTAAAGGAAGGGAGACTAATTCTTCATGAAAGACCTTTGAGACAGAGAAACGCAACCTAAAAAGCCAGCATAAAAAATTGAGAGCGTCGGAAAAAGAAGGGGCTTTTACAACCTTCCTTTCATATCCCCTCGTTTTGCAGATGAAGAAACTGAGGCCTGGAACAAAAGTCACTTGCCCATAGTCACACAGCAAAGCAGAGCTAGAGCTAGGACTAGATCTTAAGTTTCATGCTTCCTATAACATGATTTGTGGTCCAAAGGAAGATTTTTTTACTTCTTAAATGAACAACTATCATTTTCTTCAGGATTAGAAGTGTGTGGATGCATTTGATATTACCATTTTCCTGTATTGCTCATGACTAAAACACCTAGATCTTTACAAATGCAAGGGCTTAAAACTGCAAGACTCCCTGGTTTGAAAGAAATCGCTGTGATTCTTAATGAAACGATTAGAGTCATGAATAGGACTAGGGGAGCAAAGTGACAAGTTAAGAGTTAAATGTGGTGAGAACCTGGCAGCTCCAGCAAGATGTATGCGGTAGGAGGGAGGCCCAGTCAGTGGCTGAGAGGTTAGTAATGTAAACTATATACAACTTGGTATTTGTAAGGGGGGAGTGCTGTGATAGAGATGCAAATGCTTTTGCACAGAGAGGGATTTTGAGAGAGCAGACTTTGGAACAGTAGAACTAAGAAAACATATAAAGCCATAGCAGAAATTCCCCCTATGTTTGCTTTCAGTTATTCTGAGAAGGAGTGTATATAACAGCAGAGCACAGAAAAAGGCAACACACCCCAGAGCCGTTACACAGTGAGGCACAAAACAGCATTGAACCCAAGGGAGTGGGAGCAAACAGAAGCCAGGCTCTCCTTCTCTTCCCCCCTCTTCTTTGAAATTGAGGATGAATCATATTGTATCAGAAAGGATTTATCACAGAAATCAGGACTGTCTTAAGGTGTTAGCCTAGAAGGGCTTTAGATAGGAAAGTTTTCAACTTTAGTCTCAACATGGCAGATTTTAGGTTCCAGGGAGAAAATACACTTTTTTCTTTCATTAACAAGCAGGATTTCTTGAATGGATTTCGCTTTCTCGTCCCTAAATTGACATAAGAAAAGGAATTTCTGTTTAGGTTGAACATAGCAAATTTCAGGGCTACAGAAAAACTGTTGAGAAAGCTCTGAGCACCTGGCCAGAGGGACTGAGATGGGAGTGGGTTTACAATGCATCATTCATTACTGCAGAGGCACTACGTGACAGAAATCACTAGATCCCATCAATGTACAGCCAAGACTTTTAATCACCTTGGCTCCTACTTAATAATATGTGATATGTATATTCTGTCTCTCATTTACTAGAAAATGCAATTGACTAACAGCATAGTCAGTTTCTTAACTGTTGCTGCTCACAATGAATGGGCCTTTAATGGGTGGATTTCTAAATCATAAACATGCATGTAGTCGTAGTTTTTCATCTAATCTAGGTACTGCAAACAGTCTCTTGCCTATTCATTTCTCAACACTTTTCCCCCCTCTTACCTTCCCCTACAGTATCTATTTCAGTTCATCCTGTTAGCCAGATCGGATTCAGCACGTCCAGAATGGCAAACAATTTATTGTCATCCAATCCTGTTTTATCCTACTCAACACCCCGAATTTACCCAGGTCCTACTGCCCACCATATTGCAGATCTTCCACGGTCCATTCTTAAAAAAAAGATTTTACAGAGCAAGAAAAAAACCTTCTGAATGTATCCTGTCAATCCCCTTACCTGTAATCAAGACAGTAGTGCCTCATCATCCCAGATTGATACCCAAAGCTTCCTTTAATCATTTAACCAATCATCTCAACTCCTCAATCTTGCAGCAATCTAATCAATACCCAAATACACCTTTTCAGCCTAAACACCACATGCCCTTCTGCCCAGACAGAATCCCTTTGGGACATAGTTCTGAGTCATTTCTATTATGACCTATATTCCCCTAAGCTTAGCTTTCAACCTTCTGATCATGTTTCTGAGATACCTGGTGACATCCCTGGAATCCCATATGATAATTTCCTGTAGCTTTGAGACCTTGTGTGCCTTCCTTTGAGTCACTGATTCTTGGAATCTTCAGTATGTTTTGAATCTGGTTTCCTTTGGGAAACCAACAAGTCTAATGAATCCAGAGTATATGTGGTTCTTACAGTGTAAAGGATTTGAAGGGCCCAACACCTTCTTTGCCTGATATATGGTGAACAAATCTATTTCTTATAAGTTTGTCAAAAGATTCTTCCCAAACCAAAGCTCCTACATCCACATACCCTGCAAGTCAGCTGAACAATGTGTCCTTGTTTATTTGAGTATTCAAATGAAAACTACCTGTTCTTTTCTAATGCTAAGATTATGAAGCTTAATAAAGATACAACAAAGGTAGAGGTGGGAGGCTTCAGGAGGCTGTGAGTCCAAGTGAATAAAAGAGACATTTTGCCTTTGAATGTCCAGATATATAAACAAGGCCATGCTGCTTAGTTTTCCCTCAAGGATGGAAGGTGTAGAAGGTATAGATGAAGATAATTCTTTTGTCTAATGATGTGGTTATATAATCATAAACAATAATGGGGCACAGTCCTTCAGAATCACCTCGTCCATCCCTATAATTATATGGATAGTGAAACTGTGGTCCAAGCAAAGCAAGTGATTTGACAAAAGTTATATAGATATTTGTCTTAGACTCTCCACAGTGTTTATCTGCACTCTCCGTGCTGCGTTAAATAACACTGAAAGAACTCGCTAAACAGTGAAATTATACTCACACTGGTTCTGTGATGTTATGTGCCAGAAAAGTTATTTTTAACCAAATTAAATCTTCTTTTCAAAAAATGAACAGATGTAAATTCAACTAAACAGGTTTGCTTGGGCATATAGCCTCAAAAGGCAATGAGTCTGGTCGTATTATTAGCCACGGAGTCCTTTATGAACTGCATCCTTATTTTTCCTGTTATTGAACTTTGGGCATATTTTAGTATCACGTTTGCTTGCTTATGGAAGCCTAATCAAGCGCTATGCTCTTTCACTTGTTCATTCTATTACTCATTCAAGCTTTCCATCCCATACAGTTGTGTGAGTAATCAATCTATTTTGAGACGGCCTGAAATCTGATGGATTTCAAATATGTACTTTGTTCGTGATGTTGTTTCCTAGGTCTTAATGCCTCCAGGATGACTCTTAGATTTGTGTTTTTTCCTTGTGTGCACCTTTTTGGCTGTTCAGTCTTCCGGTGGTGCATTACAGTAAACTGCTATGTATACAATGTTTTCCTCATGGTCACCGTTAACAATACTAGGCTCAATCAAATCCTTTAGGGAATAACCAACAATTATTCTGGATTGTAGTAAAATGGAGATAGAGCACATGCTTTCTTAGCTTAAATCTGATATAAGAACATAACTGTTCTTTAAGAAAGCCAGTTTATTGTATTGTGTAAGGTAAAGATAGAGAAAAATACCCCAAGCCAATTCTGCCAAGTAAATCCCATCAATAAAACTTGATTTGGGGTGGTAATAAGTATAATCATAGGTGATATTTAAAATAATTTGGGGATCATCTTGTATGGTTCTTTCAGCCCCAGTATTACTTCCATGTATATAGAAAAAATTTGATTCTGGAGCCACACTCCCATTTAGAAAGAATTACCTCCTCAATAAGTTAAATCAGCCTATTAGATGAGGAGAGCTGCAGGATGATTAGTCTTGGCATCCTTGCACCCTTGGGAAGCCCTTTTTCCTGTTATTCTGCAGATAGCCTAATCTCTGCCCTCTGCGTCTCTGCCACATCTCTGCCATCATTGCATCTTGCTTGCTTGCCTCTATCCATTGAATCAAGCAATGTCATTTCTCACTTGTTTATTTATGCTTCTCACAGATTTCAATGAAAGGAGAATTTATATATAAAAATTCACAGAAGACTTTTGAGGCTTTCTCTTTGACATCACATCAGCATTGCCTCAGGGAGTGGCCTTTATGTTTGAAATTAGGGTCCGTTTTTATTAGAATTTTGATGCTGAAGGCCTAGATTTCTCTGTTAGCAAACATCTGAATGAACTAGCTGCTCCTGTGACCCTAGTCATATGATGGAACACAAAAGAAATCAATGATCTGATCTTTGCTCCCAAAGTGCTTTATAGTCGGAATGGGAAGATCAGACTTGCCTGTAAAGAGGTAGGTGAGGTCATTACAGAATAAATATGTGACATGAAATCTACCATAAAGTGATCCAAGGTAGTGGTGGTGATAGGGCCTGAGCTTTATAGGTTCCCTGCAAAGTACTCATGCCTGTGTGTTCTCATTAATTGTTTCTATTTCTTCTCTCCTAGGATTTTCTGATGTTCCCTAAGGTCTATGTAAATACAAGGGCTCTTTATCACCGTAAGTGCCATCCTGACCCAAAGCCACTCAGAACTCAAGAATCAAGGCAAAATGGATGCTGCAGTGACAGATGACTTCCAACAAATCCTGCCTATTGAACAGCTGCGCTCTACTCATGCTAGCAATGATTATGTGGACCGGCCTCCAGCCCCCTGTAAACAGGCCCTCTCCAGCCCTTCCCTGATTGTGCAAACCCACAAATCTGATTGGTCCTTGGCTACCATGCCTACTGCTCTCCCCCGCAGTCTCAGCCAGTGCCATCAATTGCAGCCCTTGCCTCAGCATCTGAGCCAATCTAGCATTGCCAGCTCGATGTCCCATAGCACCACTGCCTCTGATCAAAGGCTCCTGGCCAGCATTACGCCCTCACCTTCAGGCCAGTCCATCATCCGAACCCAGCCTGGAACAGGGGCCCACCCGAAGGTTGATGGTGCTCTGAAGGGAGAAGATGAGCAATCTGCAATGCACCCCAGTGAGCACCTCTTTATCTGTGAGGAGTGTGGGCGCTGCAAATGTGTCCTCTGCACAGCATCTCGCCCTCTCCCCTCCTGCTGGCTGTGCAACCAGCGTTGCCTTTGCTCTGCCGAGAGCCTCCTCGATTATGGCACTTGTCTCTGCTGTGTTAAGGGCCTCTTCTACCACTGCTCCACTGATGATGAAGACAACTGCGCTGATGAGCCCTGCTCCTGTGGGCCTAGCTCCTGCTTTGTCCGCTGGGCAGCCATGAGCCTCATCTCCCTCTTCTTACCCTGCCTGTGCTGCTACCTGCCTACCCGTGGATGCCTCCATCTCTGCCAGCAGGGCTATGATAGCCTCCGGCGACCAGGCTGCCGCTGTAAGAGGCACACCAACACTGTGTGCAGAAAAATCTCTTCTGGTAGTGCGCCCTTCCCCAAGGCCCAGGAGAAGTCTGTATGACCTCCTCACCAAATGGATCCAGAGCTTTCTCCTTCTAGCCCCCATCAGTAATGCAAACGCCTCATCTTTGAAGAGGGGAAGGAGGAGTAAAGTAGCCAAAGCTAGGGCCTCACCAATTTTGTTCCTGCAGTGTCAGGGGAATGGCCAAGTACATCCTGGTGCAGGATGCCTTGTTCTTTCTCAAAGTATCTACCCCACCCCTCTCCAACCTTTTCGCACCCCACCATCTCAGCCCTTATGGCTGTCATGACAAATTCAGGTGATATATCGGCGTGAGATTTGAACACTGAGGACTGGCAGAGCCAGCAACGTGGAGGTTTAGGGGCTCCCCAATGCAAAGCCTCTCGATGCAGGCTCTGAGCGTCACTCTGCTTTCCACTGTGCCTTTGAAAGCTTTCTTCTAGATGGTTTTCACAGGCCCATGTGGAACAACATTCACTATTCCAGGGAATCTCACCCTTTCTCCCTGTTGAGTGCCCTTCTCTTCTTTAGTCTTCTTTTTTCTCCTCTCTCCTCTTCTTTCATCACTGTTCTGGACTCCTTCCCCTTTCATTCTCACCCACTCTGCTTTCCCTCCTTTCCTTCTCTCTCCCTCCCTTTTTTTTACTCCTCCCTTCCCTCTCTCTCTCTCAGTCGAATCCTTTTTCTGCTTGTATTTCTGTCTTGTTTGATCTGTCTTTGCTCTCTCTACCTGTCCCTCTTTCTCTAACACGTCCCAAAGTGCTGTTTTTCCGTAGGTGTTTCCTTTGACGCCAAACTTTGCTATGCTATACTATTTACTAATTTTCATTAAGGGAAATGGATTACTGTAACGGACTGATCACTAGCAATAGTCTATATCCTGACGTGTGTGTGCACTCATAACCACACTTAACTGGTTTGTGAGCATATGAAGCAAAAGTATCTTACATTTCCAGGTTTAATTGGTTGGAGTTTTACTCCCTTTCCCAATAATGAACTTATAGTACTGACAGATTCCACTAGCATGCTGAGTAGGATAGTAAATCAGGATGCTCATAACTTTGTATGTCTGACCCAAGTGCCAAAGGCAGACGTGCTTTATAGCTAAATGAACAAAGCAAAGGATATCAAAGAGGTCTGTTCTCTCTTAGAAGCTAACTGCCCTGAGACTGCATGGCTCAGGCCTTAATAATGGACATCAAAAGTCATAAAACTGTAGAGCTGGAAGGAATCTTAACAGTTAATCTAGTTTAATGCCCTTATTTTACAGATGGGAAAACTGAGACCTGGAGATAGGAAGGGAATTTGCTCAAGGCCACACACTGAGTTAATAGCAGAGTTGGGACTGGAATGCAGGCCTTCTGACTCCTAGTTCCATTTTCTCTACCCTGTTCCATGTTAAGTCATGGGACTTTTCTCTGAGGGCTCTATTAACAATGACAGAAAGCCATTCCCATTCAACTTTCAGGAACCATGGCAAGTTAGTGTGGTGATCTTTATACAGTGCAAGGTGGGTAGCTAATTAACTACCAGGTGTTGGGGCTGCCCCCAGTGGACATCACCTTTGGCTCTGTCACCTTGTAGAAGCTTGTGTGGAAAAGAAAAGAACATTTAAGGAAGCCCTAACCAAGCTGTATCTTTGCCATCGCGCCTCCTTTTGCTGCACACACTGTGCTTGCTCCTGACTTTACAATGACAGTTGCCTGAGAACCTAAATTTCAGCAACAGTGGAAAACTGAGACAAAAAAGGTGTATGATACAGAGAACTGACTTCTCTTTTTCAAAGTGCCGAGAGCCTGTGCTGTGAATACCTTTGGATAGAAAATGGCTGCGGTGGTGATGGCAGGCTCCGAAAGACTGATGCTAAAAGACGCAAGAACTAGATGCAGTTTCCCTCTGTAAGTGATTCCAACACTACAGAATTCAGAGATTGAGGGCACTTGCTTGAAATGAAGGTGCTCCAACTTAGTTTAAGACTTCCAGACTCTAACTTTATATATCATCTCTTTGAAAGTGTGCATGGATGTGTATCGCAGGGTGGAGAGGTAGGGAGAGATGTATAGTCATAAAACACAGGGGGACGAAAAAGAAGGGAACATCTATGTCCCCCTGTTGGATGTGTACTATAGAAATATGTGCCACTCAGTCATTGTTGGTTCTGAATCTTCCTGAAGTGTACTGACATTTGGGTTGCGCACAGCTCCACGCCTTCATGTTCACCTCCTCTTCTAGAATTGCTTTGCTCTATTTTTGTATATATAAATATGTTATGATGATTATTAATAATGTTAATGATATTGCTGCAAATGGTGCCATATATAAGGTTTGGCTTCTTGGAAAATTTATAAACCCAAACCAATACCTGTAACCTCTTATGTTGCTTTCAGATCCTTTAATTTTTAAGTACTTTTTTGTTAATCTTATAAATTTGCCTGATTGAACTTTGAACTTATATACCCTTTAAAAGCTGTGCCCAGTTCTCTGGGTCAAGCTGGATGGTGATGAGTAGCAACACACACTTCTCTCCGCTTCTGCCTGATATTTGCTTAGTGCTGAGATATATAAGGATTCTATGACACTAGTGCTTTGTTCCTGGAGCTAATGTTATTCTATGGATGTTTGCTTATTAGTTTCAGGGCCCAAAGCAATGCAAGTCCCTCCTCCTTGATAGCTCCTTGATAACCCAATCCTGCAGTCCTTACTCAGGCAAATTGTGCACTGCCAGAGGGGCCCTGGGCTCTGCCATATACCCAGACGAGCTCTTCTCAGTGTGTTTCTAAATGGCCTTACACTTGGTAGAAGAAACTGAAGGGTTACTCAAATGCAGTTGCAATCTGCAATCTGCTGCTGAGTCAGGGCTTTCACTTGTGTCCAAGTTGGCCTGATGTGGACTGCATCTGGTTTACGTATAGATGGGTCCTGTTGGGGTACGCGCACGGACGTGTGAGTGAGTGTGCATATGTATCCCTTCTGTGATTATATATATATATATATATATATATATATATATATATATATAACCTTTGTAAATATATATATTCACACATCTCTATATATTTTAATGTATTGCACATGTATATTTAAAATATATACGAAAGAACTCTAAATCCTGCAGAGAGGCTCTGTTTTCATTATTTTTCGACTTTGTGTCATGTACTGTATAAACAAGAATATTTAGAGGGTGTTTCCTGCTTAGCATTTTTTTGTAGTTAAGTCATCTGTTACCCCCTAACTCTACTGCTTTCTACATATTGGTCCCTTGATACATTTCATATGGCTTTAGCCAAGAGTTTTTCTTTGGTTCCAGCCCATCTTCCTTCATCACAATAGCTATAATAAATATAGTGAACACGTACATAGTGCTTACTATGTGCTAAGCATGATCTTAAGCACATTACCAATATTAGCTAATTTAATGCTCACAATAATTCTATGATGTAGATACTGTTATGATAGCCATTTTACAGATGAGAAAACTGGAACACAAGAGAAGCTAAGTGACTTACAAAAGGTAACAAAGCTTGTACATGGTTGAGCTAAGATTTGAACCTATGCTGTCTGACTCCTAGGAGTCTGGAGCATGATGTAAACTCTGCTGGTATAACAAGCCTCCAATGGTGAATAGTCATTTCCCTAACTCCAGTCCATCTCCAACCTAAGAGCTGAAACAAATGTGCTCCTATGTTAAGAGTGAAGCAATAGTTATGGACATCATATCTTAGCTGTCTTGCTTCCCGATGTGGTGACATTACAAAATTTTTCACTACTCCCTTTGAAAATATTCTTTCAGTCAGTTGCCATTTCTCAGACAGCTTATGTTGTAGAGCTAGTAGAGAAGTATTTTCACTTGTGACAGAGAGGGTAATAGTTTAGTTGGCCTTCTCTTTATAGACCCAGGAAACCTAATGGTATTTTTCTGCAGAAAGTAGAACTAAAACTATTTTTTGAAACTTGAGTTTGGTTGGAGCTATTAACATTGAGTGCATTTTTCTCATTCAAATGTAAGCAATCCACTGATGACCATTGGGCAGTATAATACCCTACCTTTCCCATCCCTCACACTGACAATCTTCTAGTCTGACATTATTTCAGAGCCAGTAGATGTAAAAACATCTGCTTCAACATCAACATTTTATAGTTGGAGAAAAAGATGCACAGAAAGGAAAACAACCTGTCCAGAGTCATGTAGTTCTGAGTTTGGGTGGAGTTATGACTTAATTCCATATCCAGATGTCTTTGTCTGAGTTTCTTAGAGTTTAGAGCAAAAGCTTTCATGCAATACCCAGGGAAGTAGGAGTAGGGAGAAATAGTAGTGAGGTAGGGAAGGAAAGAGGACAAACTTAAAGGAGTGTATTACTATGTTGGCCACAATCTGTTTCATGATAAGCTAATTTCTCAAGCTCATGTGACAGGCCTACTACATCTCCACAGCCCATCTGAGGAAGGAAAGAAGAAGAATTTATCTCATATCTCCCATTCCATTACTCAAATACTTCCCACGTGGGATATCATTTCCCCTTTACTTCTGGGTAGCGCATGTGTGGGTGCCCAAGCATTTACCATGGCTTCTCCTGCCTCAGGAGCAATGGGATAGCACTGTGGCTCCACTACCGACAGCAAGGCAAGTGTGTGGATAGAGGGAGACACATGAACTTAAAGTGCACACTAGGCTGGTGCTTTCTCCTTATGTCTTTGATCACATTCATTCAAAATGACTTAGAGATAACCTACTATATCTTTAAAGAACATAAGGCTTTATTGTGGTGCTCAGAAATGTACTAAATTTGCCTTTCTGAATATATGTGTTCTCTGACATGCTTTGAAGGGCTTCCTTCTACATGGAAATTAAGTTCTAGTACAACTAGAGGAGTAAAAAGGTCTCCAGATAGCCTTCTTAGTATAAAAAGAAACTTTATTGTACTGAGCTCTTCAAAAAGCATGTCTAAGCCAATGCATGTACAGTACAGCAATTCACATATGTTCATTTAGGCTCCATCAGCACAATAACAGAAAAACTGGTCAAGTTAATAAATTCAGGAAAAAATGGTTAAACAAGTTATTTTGTAACATGGAAATAAAATACTATGTTGGTTGACTGAATTTTTTATATTTCAACTAATTGTGATGGTACCCTATAGACACAATCTTTTTTCTCTCACATCTGGATGATGGGAGGGTGTACCAAGTTCCTACTATTTTAACTACTGGGAGGTTTATAAAATTCAAAGAAACTTAGAAGTAGATCATGGGGTTTGTTGCTATCAGACCAAACACTAATTTTACAGATCAATCCATTTCCTCAGCCTTCACTGTTCACATTTCATGTTTCTCCTCTCAGCCTCATCTAATTCTTAACCTGCACTCTCAGAATATTACATTTAGACAAGCCCTCTGACAACATCCAGTCGAGTCTTCCCACTTATACAGGTGAAAAAACTGAAGTTCAGCGAGGGCAGGGCTTAGGCTATTAGTGCTACCGATAGGAACCCGGCCTGGAGCACGTCTGCCTCCGGCTGGCCTGTAGTGTGTGGATTCTTGACTTGGTGCAGGAAAAAATTCACAACACGGGTGATTTTGAGAGTACATTTATTAAAGCTAGGGACAGTGAAACAAGGAAGGGCCTAGGATAGAAGAAGCAAGAGGAGAGAGACTAGGTGGGCCTGCTCTGGTTCCCTAAAAATGTTATAGGAAAGAAGTGATCCTAGGCTGGGCTGCTTTGGCTCACTGAGAAGTCTGAGAAAAGGAGGTCTTCAGGACAGGTTCAGGGGGTTAGCCTGGGATGAGTGCCCTCTGCCCACTGCTCCCTTAGTTGCAAGTCTGTGGGGACTCTTAGAGTTTAGGAGATGCACATTGCCGATGGGGGAAGAAGAGGGAGGGGAAAGGCTGGGGCATGCTCTCAGAGGGGGAGCCTAGACACATGCTAAGAGTTATACTATCTTTTATTCTCATACACAATAATTCCCTGTGCCCTACAGGGAATTCTTACCTGAAGTCAAGTATCTAGTTGATTAAAAAAACACCCCATTGATGTGGTTTCATATCTATGGTCAAATCATAAAAACAAACAAACAAACAAAAAAAAAACACTGAATGCATACCACTGGCTTAATTCCTTTTTTCATATAAGAAAAAGTGAGCATGGCTGGTGTGGCTCAGAGGTTGAGCATTGACCTATGAACATGGAGGTCACGGTTTGATTCCTGGTCAGGGCACATGCCCGGGTTGCAGGCTCGATCCCCAGTCAGGGGCGTGCAGGAGGCAGCCGATCAATGATTCTCTCTCATCATTGATGTTTCTATCTCTCTCTCCCTCTCCCTTCCTCTCTGAAATCAATAAAAAATATATTATTAAAAAAGGAAACGATTAGCATAAGGGAATTCTGAAAAATTTCCAAGGTGAATAATGAAATCATGCTATCATTTCAAACAATCTACCAAAACTGTACTCCAGTGACCTCCATTTAGTGAGTCTATTGATTACTTCTCAGTTCGCATTGTACCTGACCTACAAGCAGCATTTGACACAATTGCCTACACTGTCCTCCTAAAAAGCACTTTTACCACTTGGCTTCCAGGATAACTGACTCTGCTGGTTTTCCTCCCACTTCACTGTCTGCTCCTTCTCTGTATTCTTTGCGGGATCCCCTCATCTCCCTCACCTTTTCATATTCAAGTACCCCATGGACTGATCCTTGGAATCTGCTTTTGGGCACCATTTACATGATGACTCAAAGTTATATCTCCAGCCTGACTGCTCCCCTGTACTTCCCACTCATATATTCAGCTGCCTACTTCGCATCCCTACTATGATATCTATAGAGATTTCAAACATAACGTGTTCAAACCAAGCTCTTGATCTTTCTCTCCTTAAGCCTGACCTTTTCGGCCTCTCCTCTCTCCTTTAATTCCAGTTCCCAACTTCTAGTTTCTCAGATCAAAACCTTTGTAGTAATCCACTAGACTTTTTATTAGTTGTGAATGTAGCCAAAATTCTCAGCCTCTGAACCCTAAATTAGTCTTCTACTCTGGTAACTTGGGCTGGATCACATGCGCTCATTAGTACCCCTTTTGAACCTCTGGCCTAAGGTTTGATAAGAGTGAAATCCTTGTTCCCTTTATCCTAATCTAGGCCGGTATCCTTATCTTGACCCTCAAATTTATCACAACACTAGCAGTGCTGCATCTTTCAAAGACCAGGATGGACAAGACACATAGCCCTTCAAAGGACATCTTTGGAATGACACTGCTCATTGTTCAGGGATCTTGCTGTCATTACAAAGTTATATGTGTTGCTCCCAAATGTGTTTGATGACCAGGCCTCTGGAGAAGAAGGGGATAATCCTGACCCATGAGTTGTCATTCTCCAACTATTCAAGCAATTCTTTTAAGTGACTGTACCAGATAATGGTCATATCTCTGATGGTAAGAGACACAGATGACAAGAATCAGGAAGCCCCCAAGTCATAGAAGTGACTAACACTGCTGTTGCTAGTTACTAAGGGTAAAAAAACAAAAACAGATACAGTTTCTCAGGCAAACACCGAAGTTTTATTAATACAGGGCTTTAACCTCAAGTCACCTGTATGTTCTCCTATTGTGACAAGCTGAGGTGAATCATAAATGCATCCTGAGGCTCATTTTGAAGTCTATGTCCCTTTTATCCTAGGCCTACACTTTAAGCTTAGCCTTCAAAATTTTGCCACTCTGATGAACAAAAAGAAACAGTAAAAGGGAAATAGTAGGGGAAAACCACTATTTTTATAATACCAGAGATGAGTTGGCTTAAACAATTTTACTGTGAATTTTCTTCTAAAAGGTCCCCTTCCAATGGGAGTGAAGACCTCCCAAGAAGAAAAAGCCTCCAAGCCCATCTTAATATATAAGCTCTATTGATGGAAAGAGAGAGGAAAAAAAGTAGTGGGTAAATGTGGGTCCAGGAAGAAAAACAAAAGTTAAGAAAAGATAGCCATGTGAAAGAAATCAGTTTGTTTCTCTCACCTAAAACTCCATTCCACTAACCTCTCAGTGCAGTTGTATCCTTGAACTCCATTTTGTCCTTGACTTATATCAGCACTCTTTTTTTTTTTCCAAATTCCTACAGCACTTCCACTGGAATGATTCTGTGTGTGTGTGTGTGTGTGTGTGTGTGTGTGTGTGTGTGTGTGTGTGTGTGTGTGTTTGCACATGAGAGGGAGAGAGAGAGAGGTGGATGGAATGGGGCCCTTGAGCTCACCCCTAGAGGTTCAAAGTTAGAATATGCCTGCTAACACTCTCAGCCTTTCAAACTCCCTTCTAGGACATGCCCCCACAGTATTTGGATCTTATACTAAATGACAAGGTTTCTCTCCTTCAGAGAGAAATACCAGACTGGATTTGTGACTTTCCTCGGATTGGCATCTTCTGAGTCAGTGTGGTGTTGTGCAAATCACAGTCTCCTCAAATGAAATCAGAATCTTTGGAGGTGGAGCCGAGGAATGGAGTTTCTTAAAGCCCCCAGGTGATTGTAATACTGAAACAGCGTGGAGAAAGCCCAATCATCTCATTCTATAAATGCAGACACTGAAGCTCAGAGAGGGAAAGTGACTTGCTCATAAACACACAGTGAGTTAGGGACAGTTAGGAGTATGGGAATTCAAGTGTTCTAACTCCTATGCCAGAGGTCTTGCCTTTATACCATGTTGCTTCTTTCTCTCCTCTGTGGCCTCCCTGGACCTTTGCTTTTCTCATATGTAAAATGGAGATAATAAAGGCTAGAGATGTTGTGAGAGTCATTAAAGCAGAAGCATTTTTTAACGTCTGAGGTTGTGCACAAATACAAAGGAATGTTATACTTGAGGGAATTAATGTAAAACACATATGTGAGGCTGAGTCTCTAAAACAACATAATAAAAGTTGTTTTTATTTTAATAACAATCATTTCTGTGTTGTGTCTGCCTGGTAACATGCATCAAGGCTTAACACTTGGGTGGGTTGTACGTACCTTTAAACTGAACTTGGCCTTAATGACGATCAAAGAAATTAGGAGTTGAGGACAGAGATCATTCTTTTCTTTCTTTTTGCCCTCACTGAGAAAGTTCTTTAAAAATATATAAAAGTAATGGGATCTCTGGACTTCTTATACTCAATCTGCATGGCCTTAGGACTGAATTAGCCCACAGTTTCTTTGGGACCATTCCTGAGGCCTATCATAGGTTAGAGCGGAGGGCGGGGCGGGGGGGGGGGATGTGGTGGGGGTGGGGAGAGGGAGTCAAAAAAGGATGTCTCTTCTGAAAGGCAGTATGTACAGGAAGCCAGGGGGGGGGAGGGCTGCCTATTAGGAAGAGCTGCTGCTATAAAAGCCAGAAAGAAGGGAAGGGGCTTTCTGATGTGGCTAATCTGAGGAAGTAGTTTATTTGAGGATCTAGTGTCCTCAGAATGATCTGTAACTGCAAGGAACACATTTCCTGAACTCCAGGGCCCCAGAACGGATTACCCAGACCCATTCCTGTCCTGTCCATCCCAGATATTAGAAATTTCCAGAGGGGGCCACTTCTATTCCCCTAAGAGCCATACATCTGGCTACTTGTTTATTTGGTAAAAATGGAATTCTGTACCATTTATAAAATGGACCTCTTGTGTCTTCCTTATTTTGAAAGTATAATACACATTCCTAATTCATCATTCATTTTGCCAACAATTTTTAAGTATTTATTTGAAAGTTATTTTTAAATACAAAAATATATTTATTTAACAAAGCACTCCTTTATTCCTCTTATCTGAGCCATGTTAACAAATTAAGAACAAGCCATGAATAAGCTAGGTATTTCTATATGTCACATTGCAAGCTAGTTAAGAAAAATCTACTTAGTAATAATTTCATCTTGAAATGCCTTCTTTTGTATGGGGGAGGTACAGAGACAAGCAACTTACGGGAATCAAGAAGCCTAAAAATACAGTGATGGGCACTTATAATCCTGACCTGCCTCAGGCAGGGCTGCCTTTCAGGTAACAATTAAGA
This sequence comes from Myotis daubentonii, assembly GCF_963259705.1. Lineage (NCBI taxonomy): Eukaryota > Metazoa > Chordata > Mammalia > Chiroptera > Vespertilionidae > Myotis > Myotis daubentonii. The sequence continues at coordinate 9,347,423 of NC_081861.1, read as the reverse complement.
GGCAATGAAAAAATTGGGTTGTTAGAGGCCATGTTTTAGAGATCTATGATTTTCCTAGAAAATATAACTCAAAAAGCTCCTTGCTAATAGCTACACTGCCAATGGAGTGATTGTACTTTGCCCAACAACAATTTCCACAAGATCCTAGGATGAGCTGCATAAAATAGCATGTGTACAGAGAAATCAGAATGTCTGTAGTTCTAAAAGAAGGGTCAAATGTGGTTGTGGTATCAAGCATTAACAGTAGGAACATTGAAATCTATTTCAAGAGAACATCAAATAAACAGAATGGAGATTGGAACCGAGAGAGTAAAGGGCAATTACTGCATAAAAGGCTAGAGCATAACCTAAAAGTCCAGAAGCAACATTGAATTTTAAAAAAATAAATATAAAAGCACACAAGACAATATAAAATAGGAGGAGACAGCCTTGATGAATTTCATCCAAAGGATTATACTTTGCTACACCATGTGCTATGGGCCTTTGGTAAATTACTTAAGGCTTTCTGTGTCTGGTTTTGACCCAGGAACTATGGCTAAAACTATTGTGCTTTTTTTTTTTTAAAGAAAGGAAATAATATTTATTTAATTTAATGATGCCTTCTGAAAGTTTGGCTACATTAAATACATGTGCATACAGATACTTGTATACAGCTGAAATCTCTCTTTTGTTGTGGTTTTCAACTCAATCACATTATGTTTACACCAAGATAATAATCCTGGATTTTTCCATTGTTCAGCCTGTCAGAGTTTAAGATTAGCTCTTGAATTAATTAACAGTCATCTCCTTTTAAATGTCAGATAACTTCTTAAAATTTACTGGGGTGACATTGATTAATAAAATTATATAGGTTCAAGGTGTACAGTTCTATAATACATCATCTGTATGCCGTATTGTGTGTTCAACACTCAGTCACGTCTCCTTCCGTCACCATTTATCCCCCCTTTTCCCGCTTTTACCACCCCACCCCTCTTTCCCTCTGGTAATCACCATACTCTTGTATGCATCTATGAGTTATTGTATTTTTTTTTTTGCTTAGTCCCTTCACTTTTTTTCACCCAGCCTCTCAAACTCCCTCCCTCCTAACAGCTGTCAGTCTGTTCTCTGTATCTATGAGTCTGTTTAAATTTTGTTTGTTAACTTATTTTGTTCATTAGATTCCACATTTAAGTGAAATCATATGATATTTGTCTTTCTATGACTGGCTTATTTCACTTGGCACAATACTTCCTAGGTCCATCCATGCTATTGCTAAAGGTAAGATTTCCTTCTTTTTTATGGCTGAGTAGTATTCCATTGTGTAAATGCACAGCAGCTTTTTTATCCACTCATCTACTGATGGGCACTTGGGCTGCTTCCAAGTCTTAGCTGTTGCAAATAATGCTACAATGAACAGAGGGGTGCATTTATTATTTCTAATCAGTGTTTCAGGTTTCTTCAGATATATTTCCAGAAGTGGATCATGAGGTCATAAGGCAGTTCCATTTTTATTTTTTTTGAGAAGCCTCCATACTATTTTCCACAGTGGCTGCACCAGTCTACATTTCCAACAACAGTGCACAAGGGTCGCCTTTTCTCCACATCCTCACCAACACTTATTTGTTGATTTGTTGATGATAGCCATTCTGCCAGGTGTGAGGTGAATCTCAATGTGGTGTTAATTTGCATTTCTCTGATGATTAGTGACATTGAGCAGCTTTTCATATGTCTATTGGTCATCTGCATGTCCTCTTTGGAGAAGTATTTATTTAGGTCCTTTGCCCATTTTTTAATTGGATTGATTGGTTTTTTGTCTAGTTTGATGTAGTCCCATTTGTTAATTTTTTTCTTTTGTTTTCCTTGCTCAAGGAGATATATCAGAAAAAATATTATGAAGAGTTATGTCAAAGATGTTACTGCCTATGTTTTCTTCTAGAACTTTTATAGCTTCAGGTCTTACATTTAAGTCTTTAATCCTTTTTGCGTTTATTCTTGTGTATGGTGTAAGAAGTTGTCTAATTTCATTTTTGCATGTATCTGTCCAATTTTCCCAACACCATTTATTGAACAGACAATCTTTATTCCATTGTATGTTCTTGACTCCTTTGTCAAATATTAATTGACCATACAGGCATGAGTGTATTTCTGGGCTCTCTATTCTGTTCCATTGATCTCCATGTCTGATTTTATGCCAGTACCATGCTGTTTTGATTCCTATGGCCTTGTAATATGGTTTGACATCAGGTGACATGATACCTCCAACTTGGTTATTCTTTCTCAAGATTTCTGTTGCTATTCAGGGTCTTTTGTGGTTCCATATAAATTTTTGTAATATTTGTTCTAATTCTGTGAAATACGCCATTTTTATCTTGATAGGAAATGCATTAAATCTATAGATTGCTTTGGGTAGGATGAACATTTTAATCATGTTATTTCTTCCTATCCATGAATATTTGTATCTTCCTCAATTTTTTCCTTCAGTGTCTTATAATTTTCTGAGTACAGGTCTTTTACATTCTTTGTTAAATTTATTCCTAGGTGTTTTATTTTTTCTTTGATGCAATTGTAAATGGGATTACTTACTTAGTTTTGTTTTCTGATAATTAGGTGGTGGATTTTATCAAGTGCTTTTTCTGCATCTATTGATATGATCGTGTAATTTTTCTCCTTCATTTTGTTTATGTCACGTTAATTGATTTGTGGATATTGTACCAACCTTGCATCCCAGGAATAAAGCTCACTTGGTCATGGTGTGTGACCTTTTTGATGTATTGTTGGATCTATTTTGCTAATATTTTGTGGAGCATTTTAGCATCTATGTTCATCAGGGATAATGGCCTATAATTCTCTTTCTTTGTAGTGTCTTTATCTGGTTTTGGAATTAGGATAATGCTGGCCTCATAAAATGAGCTTGGGTGTGTTCCTCCCTCTTGAATACTTTGAAATAGTTTGAGAAAGATAGATGTTAGTTCTTCTTTGAATATTTGATAAAATTCACCTGTGAAGCCACGTCCAGAACTTTGTTTGTTGTGGGGTTTTTTTTAAAAAATTGCTGCTTCAATTTCATTAGCTATAATCTGTCCATTCAGATTTTCTGATTTTTTTTTCTGATTCAATTTTGGAAGACTGTATAGTTTTACGAATTTATCCACTTCATCCAGATTGTCTGTTTGTTAGCATTTAGTTTTTCGTAATATTTTCTTATAATCCTTTGAATTTCTGTAGAGTCAGTTGTTACTGCTCCTCTTTCATTTCTGATTTTATTTATTTGGGTTCTCTCTCCTTTTATCTTGATGAGTCTGGATAAATGTTTATCAATCTTGTTTATCTTTTCAAAGAACCAAGTCTTCTTTTTTTTTTTTTTTAAATCCTCACCTGAGGATATTTTTCCATTGATTTTACTAGTAAAGAGAGTGGAAGAGAGAGGGAAAGACAGAGAAATATAGATGTGAGAGAAATACATGGATTGGTTGCCTCCTGCACGAGCCCCGACCAGGGCCCAGGCTGGGGAGGAGCCTGCAATGGAGGTACATGCCCTTGACCTGAATCAAACCCTGGACCCTTAGGTCCATAGGCTGACTGACACGCTATCCACTGAGCCAAGCTGTGGTCAGCAAACTGCGGCTCATGAGCCACATGCGGCTCTCTGGCCCCTTGAGTGTGGCTCTTCCTAAGCCTTAGGAGTACCCTAATTAAGTTAATAACAATGTACCCACCTATATAGTTTAAGTTTAAAAATTTTGATTTTCAAAAGAAAGTTCAATCGTTGTACTGTTGATATTTGGCTCTGTTGACTAATGAGTTTGCCGACCACTGAAACAACTCTTGATTTTACTTATCTTATTCATTGTGTTTTTTTTAAAGACTATTTTATTTCTGCTCTGATTTTTATTATTTCCTTTCTTCTGCTCACTTTGGGCTTTGTTGTGTTTTTCTAGTATAAAGTTTGTTTCTTTAAGATTTTTCTTGTTGTTTTGTTTTTTTTGATAGGCCTATAATGCTATGCATTTCCCTCATAGGACTGCTTTCACTGTGTCCCATAGATTTGGGGGTTTTGTGTTCTCTTTTTCATTTGTTTCAAGTTATCTTTTGATTTTTTTTCCTTGATCTCATTATTAACTCATTCATTGTTTAGTAACATGTTTTTAGCCTCACCAAATTTGTGTGTTTTCCAGTGTTTTTCTTGTGGTTGATTTCTAGTTTCATACCATTATGGTCAGAAAAGTGGCTTGATATGATTTCAATCTTCTTAAAATTATTGAGGCTTGTTTTCTGTCCTAACATGTGGTCTACCCTAGAAAATGTTCATGTGCACTTGAAAAGAATGTATATTCTGCTGCTTTGTGGTGAAATGCTCTGAAGATATCAATTAAATCTATCTGATCTAGTGCGTCATTTAAGGTAGCTGTTTCCTTGTTGATTTTCTGTCTGGAAGATCCATTGATGTTAATGGGTCTTAAAATCCCCTACGCTGACTGTACTACTGTTGATCTCTCCCTTTATATCCATCAAGAATTGCTTTATGTATTTAGGTGCTCCTATGTTGGGTGTATAAATGTTTACAAGGGTTATATCCTCTTGGAGAAAACAGCTGACATTCTTATGGAAGCTCCCTTGTAGGTAACCGTCATTCTCTTGCTGCTTTTAAGATTCTCTCTTTGCCTTTTTTTAAATATATTTTATTGATTTTTTAACAGAGAGGAAGGGAGAAGGATAGAGAGTTAGAAACATTGATGAGAGAGAAACATTGACCAGCTGCTTCCTGCACACTCCCCACTGGGGATGTGCCCGCAACCAAGGTACATGCCCTTGACCGGAATCGAACCTGGGACTCTTCAGTCCACAGGCCGACACTCTATCCACTGAGCCAAACTGGTTTGGCCTCTCTTTGTCTTTAACCTTTGCCATTTTAACTATGGTGTGGGCCTCTTTGGGTTCATCTTGCTTGGGACTCTTGGAGCTTCCTGAACTTTTGTGTCTTATTGCTTCACCGGGTTAGGGAAGATTTCAGCCATTATTTCTTCAAATAGGTTCTTGATCCCTTGTTCTCTCTCTTTTTCTTCTGGTACCCCTATGATGAGGCTGTGTTATGCTTCATCTTGTCCAAAGTTCCCTTAAACTAACTTCGTTTTTTAAAATTCTTTTTTTTCTTTTTTCTGCTTTCATTGGATGTTTGCTGTTACCCTTTCTTCCAAATTGCTGACTTGATCCTCTGATTCATCTAATCTACTGTTTATTCCTTCTAGTATATTTTTTATGGTTTTATGTCCTTTTTATGCTTGCTATCTATTTGTTGAAATTCTTACTATGTTCCTTGAGCATCCGTATAGCCGTTTTTTAAAAAACTCTAAATCTGGTAAATTGCTTGCTTCCATTTCATTTAGCTCTTTTTCTGGAGATTTCTCCTGTTCTTTCATTTGGGGAATGAGTCTTTGTCTCCCCATTTTGGCTGCCTCTTTGTGTGTGTTTTTCTGTGTATTAGGTAGAGCTGCTATGACCTCTAGTCTTGGTAGGATGGCCTTATATAGTAGGTGTCCTGTTGACTCAGTGTCACAGTCTTCTTTGTCACCTGAGCTGGGTGCTCCAGGAATTCTCCTATGTGTTTTACGTGAGTCTTCCTGTTGTGATTGAGTCTTGATTGCTACTGACTCATTTGTGCATAGGGTTGACCCTCAGGCTGACTATGAGGATGGACCCATACCACAGTGTACAAGCTGCTGTGCAGGTGCTATCCACACGAAGTGGAATTCACCTCAGCAGTGTCTGGTGCCTGCTGAGATCTCCCTTTGGATTTGCCTCTTATAAGCTGATTGGATCTTCCTCTGATGTTGTCTGAAGCTGGCCACTGGGTGTGATGGTTTTGGGGCCTCTTGGGAGGGACTCTGGTGCAGGCCAGTGTGAGACACTGCCTAGGATGACTGGCACTGGGCAATCTGTTTGGAGCTATACAGTGATCCAGAGTTTGTGGCTGTCTTTGCTGGGCCTGGGTGGTGCGAGAAAGACCAAGCTGTGCACCAAGGCTGCCTTTTACCAGTACCAGCCCCTGGGGCAGGTCAGCAAAATTCCTAAGTCACTGAAAGAGCCTCAGGCAGTTCTCAAGTTGCATGAGGTAGGTTCTCAGTGACTCACTACTAGGTAGGGGTGAGTGATATTCACCAGATTGACACAGGTTTAAACTTAGTGCCAGTGCTGGGTCTGAGGTCAGTCAGCAAATGTCCCAGGGTTTATAAAGTCTTTCTGCCACCTGCCGGATACCCACCTTTGTCGTGGGGCTGAGTCTCAGGGAGTCATCAGGGTGAGGCCAGCAGAGCTTATCAGGCTCAAACACACTGATATTTGTCCGTGGAAAGGGAGGGCTTTGCACTGGCATGGCTTGCAAGGGAAATGGCCCCCATTCTAGAGCCACACACCTCAGCCAATCTAAGATTCTGCTGGAATGCCAAGCTCAGCAGAGGGGGGCCACTGGGAGTTAGGAGGGTGGGGCTAGTGGATGTCCCAGGAGGGTGTGGTGCCAGCCAGGCTGGGGGAAAGTGAGAGGAGTGACCCCCACTCCAGAGCCACACTACTTAGTCTATCCTAGATTCTGCTCAGACCTCCGCAGGTCAAAACACCAGCAATAGGGAGGTTGGGGTCACCAGGAGCCCCAAGGGTCGGGCTAGTGGATCTCCTAACGGGGGAGAGGGTGCCAGTCAGGTTAATGAGAAAGTGGGATGAATGGCCCTGACCCAAAGACACATCACTCAGTCACTGACACACCTTGAGTCTGTCCAGAGCTCTGCACCCCAGCCCAGGCAGCTAACTCCTCAGCAGGGCATGAGCTTCGAAGGGTGGGGTGAGAGGGAGTCCAGATGGTGGGGGCTATTGCATTCTTTCAGTCTGATAGCATAAAGAGGGGTTTGCTCCACAGAAGAAAGATGGCATTTGCAGTGTGGAAGAGGGACTAAGCACAGGGGTCCTGGTAGCTGTCCCTTCAGTTCTCTCCCCAGAGCCACAAATCCTAGTCTCTTCTTACATGACTCTAGTCTGATCTGTCTGTTCTCCCTCTGCCAGAGGCCATCATGAGTGGCTGGGAGTGAGATTTTGTGCATTGGCCCTTTAAGAGGGCGCCTGTCTCTAGCAGACTCCTGCCTCTTCCTGGAAGATAGAATCCCTGTTGGTTTTCACAGCCAGATGTTATGTGGGCACTGCTTACCAGCTCTGGTGCTCTGGGCTGGGGAGCCTAGCTTGAAATTGAGACCCCAGCTCCTCAGGGGGAACTTTTTCAGCTGAGATATCCCTCTGGAATTTCAGCGACCACCCGTGGGAGCGGGACCAGTCCTTTCGTGTCACTGCCCTTCCCACTAGTCTCAATGTGGCTTCTTTTGTAAATCCGTAGTTATAAGAATTCTCTTCAGCTAGTCTTCAGATGGTTATTAAGGCTGATGGTTTTATATTTTAGTCGTAATTCCAATTTGGTCCAGAGAGGAGGTGAGTGTAACACCCACCTACTCCACGACCATCTTGGAGCACAATCAAAAGTTTTGTGCTCTTAACCATATAGTCTGCTTCTTTTCAGTATAAAAATGGGTATACACATAGAGTCATAATATGTCCCAATTTGCCTGGGATAGTCTTAGTTAATCCCAGAATATTTCATAGTGCTCTCTTACATTCTGAGAACTTATCTTTTCAAAAAAATATATTTTTATTGATATTAGAGAGGAACAGAGAGGAATAGAGAGATAGAAACATCAATGATGAGAGAGAATCATTGATCGGCTGCCTCCTGCACGCCCCCCACTGGGGATCGAGCCCACAACCTAGGCATGTGCCCTTGGCCAGAATTGAACCTGGGACCCTTCAGTCCACAGGCCAATGCTCTTATTCACTGAGCCAAACCAGCTAGGGCTGAGAACTTATCTTGACATGACCTGTAACCTATATAATAAAAGGCTAATATGCAAATCGACCAGAGAACAACTGGTCGCAATGACGTACACTGACCACCAGGGGGCAGACGCTCAATGCAGGAGCTGCCCCCTGGTGGTCAGTGCGCTCCCATAGGGGAGCGCCACTCAGCCAGAAGACGGCTCACGGCTGGTAAACGCAGCAGTGGTGGCAGGAACCTCTCCCGCCTCCTCGGCAGAGCTAAAGATGTATGACTGACAGCTTAAGCCCGGTCCCCACAGGGAGCTGGACATCCCCCAAGGGCTCCTGGACTGTGAGAGCACAGGCCAGGCTGAGGGACCCTCCCCCCTCACAAGTGCACAAATTTTGTGCACTGGGCCTCTAGTATCCTATCTAATAAAAGAGAAACATGGTAATTAGCCTTCCCATTGGCTAATCAGGGTGATATGCAAATTAACTGCCAGCCAAGATGGTGGCCGGCAGCCAGGCTACTGACACGAACAGGAGGCTTGCTTGCTTCAGTGATGGAGGACTCCAACGTTCCCCGCCTGCCGCTGCTGGGCTCTGAGCTGCTAAGAAACATTGTTACAAATATAGAAGCTAAACAAAACCCCAGAAACCTGCTTTCAGTCAGCAGGGATCTCAGAGCTGGAGTTGCAACAAAGTTTCAAATACAGAAAGTAAACAAAGCCAGAAACCTGCTTTCAGCAGCGAGGTCTCACAGCTAAAGCCGGCTCTCAGCTCCAGTGACAGCCATAAATCCAAGAATTAAAAAAAAAAAAAAGGAAAAAAGGAGCGGTTGGGAGCTTCCATCACCCACCAGCCTGAAAACAGCCCTCAGCCCCTCACCCAGACTGGCCAGGCACCCCAGTGGGGACCCCCAACCTGAAGGGTGTGTGACCAGCTGCAAACAGCCATCATCCCCTCATCCAGGCTGGCCAGGCACCCCAGTGGGGACCCCCACCCTGATCCAGGACACCCTTCAGGGCAAACCAGCTGGCCCCCACCCGTGCACCAGGCCTCTATATAGTAAAAGGGTAATATGCCTCCCAGGACCGGGATCAGCGGAGCCGCGAGGCCTCTTGGCCCCTGGAGCAGCGTGACAGGGGGCAGTGCCCAAACCCCCTGATTGCCCTGCGGCTCTGTGTGTGAAAGGGGGCAGGGCCACAACCTCCCTATCGGCCCTGCTCTGTGGCCCTGCTCTGTTCGTGACAGGGGAAGGCGCCCCAACCCCCTGATCGGCCCTGCTCTGTGCCTGATAGGGGGGAGCTCCCCAACCCCCTGATCGCCCTGCGGCTCTGTGTGTGACAGGGTGCGGCGCCCCTACCCCCTGATCGGCCCTGCTCTGTGTGTGACAGGGTGTGGCCCCCCAATTCCCCCATGGGCCCTGCTCTGTGGGTGACGGGGCAGCGCCCCAACCTCCCCATCGACCATGCCTTGAGTGTGACAGGGGGTGGCGCCCCAACCCCCCAATTGGCCCTACCCTGAGTGTGACTGAGGGTGGCATCACAACCTCCTGATAAGCCCTGTTCTGTGCATGACAGGGGAGAGCTCCCCAACCCCCTGATCAGCCCTGCTCTGTGTGTGACAGGGTACGGAGCCCCAACCCCCCTGATGGGCCCTGCTCTGTGCCTGACAGGGGGAGCTCCCCAACCCCCTGATCAGCCCTGCTCTGTGTGTGACAAGGTGCAGAACCCCAACCCCCCTGATGGGCCCTGCTCTGTGAGTGACAGTGGTGGCACCACAACCCCCTGATCCGCCCTGCTCTGTGTGTGACAGTGGGTGGCGCCGCAACCTCCCCATGGACCCTGCCTTGAGTGTGACAGGGGGTGGCGCCCCAACCCCCCAATCGGCCCTACCCTGAGCGTGACTGAGGGTGGCATCGCAACCTCCTGATCCGCCCTGCTCTGTGCATGACAGGGGGCAGCGCCCCAACTCCCCAATTGGCCCTGCTCTGAGCCCGACCAGGGGCTGCGGGGCAGGCGCCTAGGGATTGGGCCTGCCCTCTGCCACCCAGGAGTGGGCCTAAGCCAGCAGGTCATTACCTCCCGAGGGGTCCCAGACTGTGAGAGGGCACAAGTGGGCCTGAGGGACACCCCCACACCCCCCGGCCAGGGCACAAATTTTTGTGCACCGGGCCTCTAGTAATATATAATAGTATGTTTAATTGGTTGACTGTATTAAAATCTTTGCATGAAAAGAGATCTGCATAATTTCAGTATTGGCTCTCTCACTCCTATTATCTTCAAATACCACCCAAAATTGACCTCCCCACCTTCAGGCCCTTCTTAACCCAGCTTACATTCCCTGGTCTATCACAACAGCCTTGACTCTCTCTCCCTACATGCTCTTCTCATGATATCTACATGTTCTACTCTCTCACTTAATTCAGGAGTCCACTCAAATGTAACTCTCTCAAGGAGGCCTCCCCTGACCACCCTAAATCAGCATTGCTCACCATTTTATCCTCTTGTTTAGCTTCACACACCCCCCAACCCCCGCCACAGGACTTCTTACTACCTGATTATATTATATTTTACTGTGAATGAATAAATAAATGGATATTATGGGAATTTAAATTGGAGCAATCTTTACTGAAGTCAACAAATATTGATTGAATGTCTCCTGGGTGCCAGACACTGCTGTATGTACTGCTTCACTCTGTTCCTTTCCAAAATTCTTTATCCACTTCTGGAATTAAGTAAAACTCTGATATTACATTGCTTCTCCTTCAGCACTTTCTAGTGGAGGCTGTTCATTCTCCTGTACACGACTTCACTTCATTCCCAATGCAGTCTAGTCTCCAGAGAGATGAAGATTTAAGTATTATCCTCATAAAAAGTGTTTGTTGAAATTGGAAGTCGATGATCTCTGGCAGAAAGTATAAACTGGGGAAATGCAGAACACTAGGAGAATCTTTCCTTTAAAGTCATGCTTATCATCATTAGAGAAAACAAAGAGATTTCTCCTGGCAAGAGTTCCAATCGTTAACAAGGGCAGGTTCACTAGGCCTGTTTACTGTAAAAATACTTCTAGAGAAGTATGTTTGGGAATAACTACAGTATAAAAATAATAGATACCAATTAGTGAGTTCCTATTGTGTTCTAGTTATAAAGTTTAATACTCACGACAACCTTATGATGTATATTTTTTCTTACTATTGTCAACAGATGTGGAAACTGAGGCTTTGGAAAGTTAAGTGATTTGTATAAGACAATAAAATAACAAGAGGAAGAGTGAGGATTTTCTCAGCTGCATTAAGATATAATTGATAAATAAAAATTGTATAATTTAAGGTATAAAACATGTTCTGATACATGCATATATTGTGAAATGACTGCCATGATTGAGCTAATTAATATATCCATCACCTCACATGGTTATTATTTTTGTGAATGTGTTGAGAGCTCTTGAGATCCACTCAGCAATTTCAAGTATACAATAACAGCATTAAATTAAACTCATTGTTGTACATTACACCTCCAGAATTTATACTGTATAACTGAAACTTTGTATCCTTTGAACAACAACTCCCTATTTCCCCCCACCTACCAACCCCAGCAATCACCATTCCCTGAATATATGAGTTTGACATTTTTTATTCTCTATATAAGTGAGATCAGAGAGTAATTTGTCTTTCTCTGTCTGGCTTATTTCATTTAACATAGGACCTCCAGATTCATCAATGATGTTTCAAATGGCTGGATTACCTTCTTTTTAAAAGGTAATATATATATATATAATATAAAGTCTAAGTGATCATCCAACCGTTCGACCATCCAACCAGTAGCTATGATGCGCAATGACCACCAGGGGGCAGATGCTCAACACAAGAGCTGCCAAGCTGCAGTGACTTGGCAGCTGCGGTTCTTGGGTGATGCACCCAGAACCAGAGAGGAAGGAGCCCGATTCCGGGGTGCATCACCCAAGAACCACCCTCTCACAATCTGGGACCCCTCAGGGGATGTCGGAGAGCCGGTTTCTGCCCAATCCCCATAGGCCAGGCCAAGGGACCCACTGGTGCATGGCACCGGGCCTCTAGTATATATATTCATTAATCTTTCTTAAAATATTTTTTATTGATTTCAGAGAGGAAGGGAGAGAGAGATAGAAACATCAATGATGAGAAAGAATCATTGATCAGCTGCCTCCTGCTCGCCCCCTATTGGGGATCGAATCTGAAACCCCAGGCATGTGCTCTTGACTGGAATCGAACTGGGGACCCTTCAGTCCCTTGGCCGACACTCTATCCACTGAGCCAAACCGGCTAAAGCTATTCATTAATCTTTTGATAGACACTTAGATTGTTTCCATATCTTGGCTATCTAAACTAATAAAAGAGAAAAATGGTAATTGGCGTACGACGATACCCTTTTCATTGGCTAATCAGGGCTATATGCAAATTAACTGCCAACTATGATTGGCAGTTAACTGCCAACTAAGATTGGCAGTTAACTGCCAACTAAGATTGGCAGTTAACTGCCAACAAGATGGCGGTTAATTTGCATATGTAGGCACAATGCAGGGAGGCGAAAGGGAAAGCAGGAAGAAGCCCCCTGCCACTGACAGTGATCGGAAACCCAGCGGGGAGCTAAGAGCTGGGGGGCAGGGCAAAGGCGGCCCTGGGGCCGCCTTTTCCCTGCCCCCCAGCCATGATCAGAGAATCAGGCGCCTTTGCCGCCCTGGCCAGTGATAGCAGGAAGTAGGGGTGGAGCCAGCGATGGGAGCTGGACACGGTCGAAGCTGGCAGTCCCGGGAGCTAGGGGTCCCTTGCCTGGGCCTAAAGTGGAGCCCACGATCGCGGGGCCGCTGCAGCTGCGGGTCCCCGCTGCTCGAGCCGGACGCCTCAGCTGGAGGCCTTAGGCCTGGGCAGGGGCGGAGCCTGCAACCTTGGGGAGCTGGGGGTCCCCTGCCCAGGCCTGACACCTCTGCCGGAGGCCTCAGGCCTGGTCAAGGGGCCGATCCGGTGATTGGTGATCGGAGGGTGATGAGGGTCAACTCCTCTGGCCGAGGCATCAGGCCTGGGCGGGGGGCTGAGCCGGGGATTGGAGGGATATGATGGTCCCCTTGCCCAGGCCTGAAGCCTGGGTCAGAGGCATCAGGCTTGGGCGGGGGGTGGAGCAAGCGATCAGAGGGAGATGGGGGTCCCCTGCCCAGGCATGATTCCTGGGCCAGAGGCCTCAGGCCTGGGCGGGGGCCAGAGCCAGTGATCGGGGGGAAATGGGGGTCCCCTGTCCAAGCCTGACACCTCTGGCGGAGGCGTCAGGCCTGGGCAAGGGCCCGATCAGGCGATTGGAGGGTGATGGGGGTCAACGCCTGAGGGCTCCCAATATGTGAGAGGGGGCAGGCTGGGCTGAGGGACACTCCCCCCCCCCCCCACACACACACCCAGTGCACGAATTTCGTGCACCGGGCCCCTAGTTATGAATAATTCTGCAATGAACATGGCAGTGTAAATATCACTTTGAGATACTGATTTCATTTCCTTTGGATATGTACTCAGAAGTGGAATTGCTAAATCATCTGACATGTATATTTTTAAATTTTTTGAGGAAACTCCAAACTATTTTCCACAGTGGCTGTACCAATTTACATTCCCACCAGCAACTTCAAGGGTTCACTTTTCTCCATATCCTCACCAGCACATGTTATCTTTTATGATTTTGGGAATAGATTTTTATAATATCTTATTTAATAATAGATTATTTGATAATCTCTAACACGTGTAAGGAGTTACCTCATTGTAGTTTTGATTAGCATTTCCTTGATTAGTGATGTTAAATACCTTTCCTATACCTTTTTGCCATTTGTATGTCTTCTTTGGAGAAATGTCTACTTGGGTCCGCTGCCCATTTAATCGGATTCTATCTATCTATCTATCTATCTATCTATCTATCTATCTATCTATCTTTTTATTTATTGTTGTTTAGTAGTGAGTTCCTTATATATTTTTGGTTTTAACCCCTTATCAGATATATGGTTTGCAAATATCTTCTCCCATTCCATATGTTGTCTCTTCATTCTGTTATTATTTCCTTTGCTGTGCAGAAACTTTTTGGTTTGATGCAATCCCACTTGTCTATATTTGCTTTTGTTACCTGTGCTTTTGATATCATATCCCCTGAAAAATCATATTAAATTTCTGGCTGATTTGCTTGTCTGTTGCTTGCCACAATCAGTATCAAGATCTAATAGCTAGCTTTTATGTTGCCATTCCCTGATAGTTTGCCATTGAGCTACTTCAGATTGCAGATGGTTAGAGTAGAAGACAGGTAAAGAAATGGTTTTAATGATAAGATGGCTGGGAGCCTGCAACTCTTAGGAGAAAGCCTACCTTTTTCTATATCTCCTGTCCTCTTTTCATATATGATATCTGGGCCTAGGGAAAGTGGTCTAGGACAACTTAGTTTTAGGTGCTGAGTAACGTGTTTCTTCTTTGACCCATTTCCCTGACATTGGAATATGTGGCCTTTCATGTTGCTGGAAGGTAATAGAGGCTCATGTTTGGGCTTAGAAGGAAGTCACTTAAGCCTTTAGGCTTAAATAAATAAATAAATAATTTGTTTTTCATATGACTCAGACCAACTGACGAGTTTTTAAGATTGCGATCCAAGCCTGGCTGGTGTGCCTCAGTGGTTGAGCATCAACCTATGGTCATGGTTCGATTCTGGTCAAGGGCACATGCCTGGGTTGCAGGCTCGATCCCCTGTGGGTGTGCAGGAGGCAGCTGATCAATGATTCCCTCTCATCATTGATGTTTCTCTCTCTCTCTTCCTCTCCCTTCCTCTCTGAAATCAATAGAAATCTATTTTTTTTCAAAGGTTGGGATCCAAGTTCTCAACTAACAAATATTTTTTGTTTTGTCTTCTTTTGTAGCTATATCTACCTCAGGGACCTCATAGAAAGGAGGAATAATTGGGATAAGTCAGGATTCCTATATTCCTGGAACTTCCTATCAAAATATCATCTTAATAGACCCTCTTAACAGCTCCCTATTTCAGCTCCTTACATGACCAAGCTACCAGCTTAAATTTGAGATCCCTTGACAGTCCCTGTCTTGTTCCAAACCTGTGTTTGTACTCTTATATTGAAAACCTTCCTGGTATTCATATACCTCTCCTCTATAGTAATAGAGTGACAATCTTAAACTTCAGTCCTATAGTTGTCTCCTTCCTGCGTCGACCCTCTCTGCTGCCAAACTCCACCCCCTCAAACTGACTGTATACCAATTTCTGTGCTTAACAGTTTCCAGGTATCAGGCTTTACCTAAATACTAGTCTTTGACTGAACTTTCCTGCATGATGTACATTGGATATGCTACTTAGTATTATCTTATGTTAATGAATATATCTAGGCTTCTGTTACCAATCCTACCCCATGAGGTCTGTGTAGTCATTGACCAATTTATTTTTAGCCTCATTTCTCATAGCTATAGAAATAAAGTTATATGAAAAACTCATCTCTGAATACTTAAGCCTAAAGTATAACAGTAAAGTATTTCCCTTGAGGATTTTTCTAGTGTGGCATTTTGGTCACATTTCAAAGTACAAGTAAGTACTAGGGTGAAACACATTAAAAGTCTATATGACATTTAACAGACAGGAGGTGATAGCAGCTGGAACTAATACGAAAACCATCACAGGGTTTTTTTAAATGGAGATATGACTCAGAGAGAAAATCTTGCTGAATCTTTACTTTGGATTAATTAAAATATTATTAAGTATTTTAAAATGAAATAAAGTTATAAACAATTGTGGTTCCAATTGACTTCTTGAAAGGTGCATGTTCTTCTCTTTTAAATATATTTGTCCTATTATTTCCTCAGGTCAATGTTAGCATCTCTACTGTTTGCTTTTTGCAATAAAATTTCATTGAGTTTATTTCTATGGCTACATAGATTTGGGGACAAGAACCTTTCCTCTATACAACATGACCTCATGGTATTAAAATTTGTATAAAGATATTATTTATGTACAATAAAATTCATCCATTTTAAATGTACAGTCAGATGAATTTTGGTAATTGTATACAATTGTGTAACCAGCACACACACAGTGGTTTGGGAACCACTGCTACCTCTATCTACATATCTTTAGCAATTTTTCTCAGGTGGGTTTTTAAAATATACTTTTATTGATTTCAGAGAGGAAGGGAGAGAGAGAGAAACATCAATGATGAGAGAGCATGTGTCCTGACCAGGAATCAAACCATAACCTCCTGGTTCATAGGTCAACACTCAACCACTGAGCGATACAGGCCGGGCTCAGGTGGTTTTCATACACACTGCACTTTGAGCACCATTGAAATATTTATTATTGTTGCCTGGCCCAGGGTTACTTTGCATCCGATCTCTTTTCTCTCTTTTTCTCTCATAGACTGTTGATGTGTTGTAGGGGAATTGTTTTCCCGGAATCCACATAGTCAACTTTTATTTTTCTTCTGATGTTACCACAAGCAGAGCCACACATTCAGCTGGTATGGACTCAGAGAATGGAAATTGCCATTGTGTCTGACTAGACATAATATTAATGAGGTTTAGTGCTTTCACAAACTCATATCCTGAAGTTCAATGCCAAATAGAAATGCTTTTTGTGTAAACCACTGTTTGTAATTCAATGGTTACAGGTACTGCTGTGGCCTGATACTCCAGAAGTCAGGGATGTACCTATAGTAGGTAAGTAAAGGCAACGAGGAAAATTCTCACTTCCTATTTTAGAATAAAGAAATGGCTTTAGAATTATACTTTCAAAACTATGCCCTGTGTTCTATGCACTAATATGACATAGAGTAAAACAACAATGTAGTTCAGAAATTTTATACAAGATGCACAAATGCTGTTTAGCAACATCAGCGTCTCCTCCTAGTATTGTCTACAGAAGTATAGAGTGAGTTAGAATAGTGAGTAGTAAGTTAGAATATTTTCCATAATAAAAGTATTTCGACCCGGACTGCGTAGCTCAGTGGTTGAATGTCGACCTATGAACCAGGAGGTCACAGTTCAATTCCCGGTCAGGGCACATGCCCAACTTGAGGGCTCGATCCTCAGTGTGAAGCATGCAAGAGGCAGCTGATCAATGATTCTCTCTCATCTTTGATGTTTCTATCTCTCCTTCTCCCTTCCTCTCTAAAATCTATACAAATATAAAAATAGTTTAAAAAGTATTTGGGAAATGAGGAATACTTATGTATTGGAGCCATGGAATCTAATCCTGACTTGGCTACTAACTCATTGGTCCGTGTCTCACTTTCTCCATTTTACAATAAGGATGATAAATTCAGTAGCCTCTGAGGGTTTGTCTAGCTCTGAAATTCTACAGACCTGTAATTCTCACCAGTTTTCTCCTCTTGAGCTGTGAGGAGAGGGAGAAGTGTTGTATTGTTTTTACTCTTTCAGTTCAACAATTATCTCTTGAGTTGATTAATGCTCTGCTGGCAACTATTGCATCTTAGTGAAGATGATTTAGTATTTCAGCAATTGCTGGATGCTTATAAATGTGCCAGCTTGGTGTATTGAAATTATTAAGATTTCTAAAGGTATTTCAAGCTGGCCTTAATTAATTAAATGCTGGATAGATGCAGTCCAAGGTTAACCACTTAATAAATTGGCAACCAAATAAAAAAATGGAATCAAACGTTTTGAGCCGCTTACTGGAAGGGATCTGGGCTATTCACCAAGAGATTCTGTAGCAACGCTGGCAGCAGGGTGGGTCATTTTTAAGTTCCTGACTCATTGTCACTATATCTTTTCACCCAAGACTGAATCCTTACCCCCCCCCCCAAAAAAAAACTGCACAGCATTGCTTCATCAATGATTATGTTACAACAATGATTATGTTAATGTCTATAAATTAAAAGAAAATACCCACGTGAAATGAGAATAGCTGAGACAGGAACCAACTTCAATTCACTGTGTATTTGAACATAATGATATCATAAAGAGCACAATAGTGATAGGTCTTAGGTACATAGAAAAGTCCTTTTCTATTTCTCTGAACTGGTTTTTAAGTTGAAGACTAGATTAAAAGTAAAGAGAAATTGCTTAGAAAAAGAGATCATAAAGTAAGATGATTTGATTCTACTTAGAAGTCTGTAGAGAATTAAGTTATTGAAGATTTGAAATCAAGAAGTAATTAAAGGGTTGGCCATGTACTTAGTGAGTATATTAATTCAGATTTTGACAAAGATCATCTGCCAACATTTTTAGGTGACAAGTTTATAATGGATAGATCAGCTGACAACACATGAACAAACCAATCAGTGTTAACATCACAAAAAGAGAGACAAACAGATAGATACAATGTGTCTTCTGATGGGATGCAATAGGAAGTACAAAAAAAACCCACTTATGCCCTGGCCGGCTTGGCTCAGTGGATAGAGCATTAGCCTGCGGACTGAAGGGTCTCAGATTTGAGGCCAAGGGCACATGCCTGGGTTGTGGGCTCGATCCCCAGTAGGAGGTGTGCAGGAGGCAGCCAATCAATGATCCTCTCTCATCATTGATGTTTCTATCTTTCTCTCTTTCTCCCTTCCTCTCTGAAGTCAATAAAGAAATATATATTTTTAATATATATTTTTTAAATCAATCAATAAATATATATTTTTTAAAAGATCATCTATTCTTGCTAAAACTTGAATCTGAATCTGATAAACCTCAATATCTCACTACAGGAAAATACAGGGGTCAGAGGCGCTGGTGAGTGGTGATGCCACACCAGTTTAATCAGTTAGGGAAGCCTGGACAAGGTTAAATGACACCATCGGGGAGAAGCATTCTGTCAAATCCAGAATGTGGGAAATTTTACAGGACAGAACTGATTTCTTCTACAAGTGCACTGAAAAGAAGGAGAAGAGAAAAACTAGAACCTATAGATGAAAAAAAGATTAAAAGGGCATACCAATCAACTCCAACATATGTGCATTGTTTAGGTCCTGAATCAAACAAATGAATTGTAAAAAATGTAGAAGACAACCAGAGAAAGTTGTACACTGAGTGAATATTTGATTATATTAAGGAATAGGTGTTATCTTTACATGCAATAATAACTTCAGATAACTAAAGAATGGTTATCTTTAGAAATGGTATTGTAATTATGTTTACAAGTGAGTACTTTGAGATACTGAAATATTTATGGATGAAATGATAATGATACATCTTTTTTTAAATTTTGTTTTATTGCTTAAAGTATTACAAAGAGTATTACATATATCTCCCCTCCCCTTGACCTTCCCCCGGCCTCCCCTGCCCCCCAGTGTCTTGTGTCCATTAGTTATGCTTATATGCACGCATACAAGTCCTTCAGTTGATCTCTTACCTCCCCCCCAACCCTCCCCAGCCTCCCCGCTGTAGTTTGACAGTCTGTTCGATGAAATGATACATCTTAGTCTTGTTTCAAAATGGAGGGCATTGGGTTGGGGGTATAGATGAAGCAAGATTGGCTAACAACCTAGGATTTTGGCTGGCACAATTGAGTGTACAGTGGTAGAGTTAGATAGGGAAGCCAAAGAAAGAAACAGATTTCAATCAGGACAAGGGTAGTGGCAGATTAGTAGTTTTGTTTTTGATACAATAGATTTGAAATGTCTATTAGGTGTAGAAGTGGAGATACCAAGCAGATAATGGGATAATAGAGTCAGGTGCTAAGAGATCACACTAGAGTTGTAACTTTGGGTGTCACCAGATTCTATAGTTTACACTCTCCCTATGTGTTCTCATTTATCCATATGCCTTTAATACTTTCTACATTAGGTGGGAACTTTTGTGTTCTCTACAGTTCAGCCATTCTAGATAACATAATAAGTTAGCAGTTTGTACGCAAATTCAAATGTACCTCCTCAATGAGCAAGCAATCTGACTTCTCTGTATCTTAGAGTAACATTTGCACATGAGCAAAAGCAAACATGACAAGGGTACTCCCACAACCTTTTTATGTATTAGTAAAGAATTTGAAACATGTTCATCAATTGGGGAATGACTCAATTAAAAATATTTCCAAATTATGGAATAGTACACAACAGTGAAAAAGAATTCAGGATATCTGTATATACTGTAATGAAAAGCTCTCTAAACCCTGGATGGAGTGGCTCAGTTGGTTGGGCATCGTCCCATGCACTGAAAGGTTGCTAGTTCGATCCTGGTCAGGAAACACGCCTGGGTTTCTGGTTTAAATCTCCAGTAGGGAGCGTGCAGGAGGCAGCCAATACATGCTCTCACATCCATGTTTCTCTCTCTCCCTCTCCCTTCCTATCTCTTTAAAAATTTATAAGAAATCTTTTTAAAAATCTCTCTAAGATATATTGTTGAATAAAAGCAAGTTGCAGGAAAATACTTCTATTTCTATGCTAATATCTTAAAAACTGTATGTGCATGCGTGTATATATAAATTTTTATATACAAATTAAGTTTTTTAAATACTTAAAATACTATACAAAAAACATAGCATTGGCTGTATTTGGGTATGATACTGGATTTTGGGGGATGTTCAAGAGAAATTTTAATTTTATAAGTAATGTTTTAATTTTATAATAAAATATACTTATATATAACTTGCAAAATTATCTTTTATCTAATTTAAAAGAATTAAGTAAGTAAATGTAACTATCTGGAATCAAGTCATACCAAACTGCATGGTAAAGTGGTTAGGAACAGACTTTGGAGTAGGACTTCCTGAGTTTGAATCCTGGCTCTGCAATTTAGTAGCTGTGTTTGAACAAAATACGTATATTCTTTATGCTTTTCTATCTTCATTTTTAATGTGGAGATTACAATAGGACTTACCTCAAAGTATTGTGCTAAAATAATGTGTATATGGAAAATGCATAAAAGACTGCCTGGCACATAGTAAGTGATCAATAAATCTCAGCTGCTTTTATTGTTGTTTCTATTTCTTAGTTAGGCTTCTGGTTTGGAATGTTAAGGGTGTCTGAATACTATTCTAGTGAATAAAATGATACAATGTGAACTGAATGGTATCGGTAGGATATTCATAGCAGATTCATTTATTAAATATTTTGCACACCTATTATGTACAAGTGTGTGCAAAGTGTTTTTATTCATAGATTGTTGTTTGCCTGAAAAGCCAGTGTGGTACTATTCAATGGTTTTGTCAGCCTTGAGAAGAAAAAAAGAAAAATGCAGATGACATACATCTTCAAGGGATTACCAATTCCATTGATAAACATGCAGGGTTGAATACAATAAAGATAAAGTATTTTTCATAAAGTAAAATAATCTTAAATTAGATCTTAAAGTTTCTCTTATCCAACAGCCACTCAATACTCTCACCACTGTGCATAATAAAAATCATTCTTTTTTAAAAAAATACATTTTATTGATTTTTTACAGAGAGGAAGGGAGGAGAGAGATAGAGAGCTAGAAACATCGATGAGAGAGAAACATCGATCAGCTGCCTCCTGCACATCTCCTACTGGGGATATGCCCGCAACCAAGGTACATGCCCTTGACCGGAATCGAACCTGGGACCTTTCAGTCTGCAGGCCGACTCTCTATCCACTGAGCCAAACTGGTTTCGGCCATTCTGTTTTTTAAACGTTGTTTTGAACAAAGGACTCATTATTTCATGAAGCAGACTGTTCAATCATTGAACTGCTAGAGCTGTGTAAGGAACTCTGTACCTTAAAGAATTCTGTAACTTTCAGAACTGGCTCTTTTTCCAACTGGAGCTACACAAATCTATTCTCTTTCACCTTCTACATGGCAAGTTTTGAATGCCACCCTAGAATCACTTCTTTTTCAGGTTAAAAATTCCCAAACTTATTTGATTTCCTATCACCCTCCTTATCCTCTGGATCAATTCCAGTTCAGTGGTGTTCTACTTAAAGTGTAGGGCTTCGTATTTTTGTTGCTAGGAAAGTACATCTGGAGCACTTGTTCCTCTAATGACCTCATATAATTAACCCTTGTGGTGTCTAATTAAAAATAAACATATATCGGGGCCCCTATGTTTCCCTGTGGAACTGTTCTAATTCATCTTTGTCCTCTGGCTACTATTTTACATAAGATAACCATAGGGCAGTTAATTTTGGAAACACATATGATAGAAACTTGCAGTTCAGTTTTTTTCCTTAATGTACTTTCAATCAGTCCTTCTGGTTATATTCTGATAATTTTCTCATGCCTATTTATTCTCCCATCCCTAACCCTATGTAGGCAATACTGAAAGTTAAACCTTAAAATGGCAAGGCCTAGGTTCACCCCATCCTCAGAATTAGCAAAGTTCTCCTCTGAAGCCAGAAGACAGATATTTTCCTCAACCAGGGGACATCTTAGCCTACTCTCACTCAGAAATAGGAAGGCCACACCAGCACACCTAAGCCCATGTCGGTAGACCTTTACAGACCCTTTGGTTATCAAGTTCTGACTTTTAAAGAACCCATAGTTTGCTCTTTTATCAGGGTCACTGAATTCAGAGTTATTTTGTTTCTCTGGCCCTTCAAGGTAAGTCTCAGCTGATTCTTCCAAACACTGGGACTATATCCTTGGATCTCTTCTCTATCTACAATTCTCCCCTCCCTCAACTAGACTTGTAGTGTTAAATATTTTACTGGATGGGGCAAACGTAGTTCTACAGTTGTTCATATGGAAAATAATACAATAATTAATAAATAATAATACAAGAATAAACTGTTTCATATGCTCACAACTGTAAACCTACTTTGCTCCACCCTGTATATATGCTGATAATACAAAATATATATCTCCTCTTCAAATCTTTCCCTTGGATTCTACCATCCTGGGTGTTAGATTTGTCCGAAGGAAAGCTACAGAGCAACATCCCTTATGAACAAAGATACAAAAATACTTAAAGAAATATTATGGAAATTGGATCCAGCAATGTATATGAGGATAATGAATGCATCACAAACAAGTGGAGTTTATTCTGAGAATTCAAGGTTGTATTAACATTTGAAAATAAATTGTTGTAATTCATCATGTCAACAGGATAAAAGAGAAAAACCATACGATCATTTTAATAGATACAGAAGATTCATTTGAAAAAAATCAAAACTAAATCATGATTTTATTTTGTTGTTGTTGTTAATTCTCACACGAGGATATTTTTCCATTGATTTTTAGAGAGAGTGGGAGGGGGAGAGACAGAGAGAGAGAGACATCGATGTGAGAGAGACACATCAATTGGTTGTGCCTGCAACTGAGGTACCTGCCCTTGACTGGAATCGAACCTGAGACCCTTCAGTTCATGGGCTGATGGTTTATTCACTGAGCCAAACCGTCTAGGGCAGGAATAAATCCTGTTTTGTTTTTTAAAACTGTCAGCAAAAAGAAATGGAAAGGTACTTTCTTAACCTGATAATAGGCATCTATCAGAAAAGCCCTATGGTACTTTTAAGATTGAGAACAGGGCAAAGATGTCCACTCTTGCCATTTCTTTTTGACATTATACTGTGGGTCCTAGCCATTGCAATAAGGTCAGTATGAGAAATAAAAGACATAAAGATTGGAAAGGAAAAAACAATACTATCTTTACTCACAAGTGAGATTACTATGTACATGGAAAATCTTTCTAAATCTCAAAAAGAGCTATGAAATACACAAGTAAGCAAGGTCTCAAGATAGAAGATCAACATACAAAAGTCAATTGTATTTCTGTAAACTAGAAAGTAGCAATTGGATATTGACATAAAAAGTAAAATAGCATCCAAAAACATGAATTACTTAAAGTTACATTTAATAAAAGATGTGCAAACCTGTACATTTAAAACTTATTGACAAAAATTGAAGAAAACTTAAATGGAGAAATACACCATATCACAGGTTGGAAAACCCAGTTCTGTCAAGGTGTCAACTCTCATAGTAATTCATAGATTCAAGTCAAGCTCATGAATATCCCAACAGGGTATTTTAAAAGATATTTACAAGCTGATACTAAATTTTGTATGGAAATGCAAAGATCTAAATGCCAAAAAAATTTCTAAAGTAACAAAGTGGTGGAGGAGGTGGAGGGGGGAAAGGGGGTATATGTAATACTTTTAACAATAAAGAATTATTAAAAAAATAAAAATAATAAAATAACAAAGTGGGAGTACTTATACTACCTGATTCCAATACTTAACTAAAAGGATGCAGAAATCAAGATAATTTGGTGTTGGCAAAAGATAGTCATATAGGTCAATGGAACAGAATAGAGCATCCAGAAATAGACCCACACAGTTATGGTCAACTGATCTTTGATCAAGGTGCCAAGATAATTAAATGGAGAAAAGATAATCTTTATATCAGGTAGTGCTAGAACAACTGGATATCTGTATGCAAGAAAAAGAAAGAAAATAAACTCAGCACTTACCTCAGACCACACAAAAATTCATTTGAAATGGACAACAGAAAAAAAATGAGAAAATATTTTCAATCTTGGGGTAAGTAAAGACTTCTTAGCATTCAATTGTAAAGCATGAGGCAGAAAAGAAAAAACACTGATAAACTGGACCTCATAAAAATGTAAACTTTTTGTTCTTTAAAATATTCTGTTAAAATAAAAAGACAAGTCACAGATTGTGTGAATGGTCTGCAAAACAGATATCTGACAAAGAACTTGTGTCAAGAGTATGCAAAGAGCCCAACCAGTATGGTTGAGCATCATCCCACAAACCAGGAAGACAAGATTCTATTCCCAGTTAGGGCACAAGCCCAGGTTGCAGGCTCGACCCTCAGTAGGGGGCGTGCAGGAGGCAGCTGATGATTGATAATGTTTCTCTATCCCTCTGCCTTCCTCTCTCTAAAATCAATAAAATACATTTTTTAAAAAGTATGCAAAGAATTCTCAAAGTTAATAATAATAATAATAATAATAATAATAATAATAATAATAGAAAACAACCTGCAGAAACATTGGCCAAAAATTTGAACAGAAATTTTATAAAAGATTTTCTACAAAACTAGTCATCAGGAAATACGAATAAAATCACAATGTGATACTACTATATATCCACTAGAATGGCCAAAATTAAAGGATGTAACAATAACCCATATTGGTAAGGATGTGGAGAAACTGAAACACATCTTATTAGTCAGAACATTAAATGGTACAACCACTATGGAAAACAGTTCAGCAGTTTCTTATAAAGCTAAATATATACTTTACATAAAACCCTGTAATGCCACCCCTGCGTACTTATGCAACAAATACAAACATATTTCCATAAAAAGACTTGTATTAGAATATTTATATCAGCTTTATTCATAGTAGCCTTAACCTGGGAATAACCAAAGTTTCCATCCGAGATGAATAAATAAATTATGTTATATCCATACAATGGAATACGAATTTCTGAAAGAGTTTGTGTAAGATTGATATTATTTCTTCCTTAAATGTTTCACAGAATTAATCAGTGAAGCCATCTGGTTCTGTGATGTTTTAAATTATGAATTCAGAATTCAATGTCTTTATAAAATATAACATATTCAGATTTTCCTTTTTATAGTCAATTTCAAAATTTTGATTTTTCATGGAGTTTGTTAATTTCATATAAGTTGTAAAATCTCTTGGCATAAAGTTGTTCACAATATTTCCTTATTATCCTTTTAATATATGAAGGACCTGTAGTGACATTCCCTCTTTAATTCCTGATATTTATCATTTGTTTCTTCTCCCTTTTTTTTCTTGATCCCATTAGTTAAAACTAATGAATCTTTTCAAATAACTAGCTCTTGGTTTCACTGATTTTT
This sequence comes from Myotis daubentonii, assembly GCF_963259705.1. Taxonomy (NCBI): domain Eukaryota; kingdom Metazoa; phylum Chordata; class Mammalia; order Chiroptera; family Vespertilionidae; genus Myotis; species Myotis daubentonii. Next base: position 9,321,856 of record NC_081861.1, on the reverse strand, counting down.
CTCTATTGTTTTTCTGTTTTCAATTTCATTGATTCCCTTTCTTTATTTTCTTCCTTCCACCTTTGGGTTGAAGTTGCTCTTCTATTTCTAGTTATCAAGATAGAAGCTTGGATTGTTGATTTGAATACTTCCTTCCTTTCTAATATAGTAAACACTTAATACAGTGTGTTTCCCTTGAGTACTTTTTTAGCTACAACACAAAAATTTTAGTATCCATGTTTTCATTTCCATTCAGTAAAAAATATATTTTGATTTAACTTATGATTTCTCTAACCCATATTAGTTCCAAATATTTGGGGATTTTTTTTGAGATATCTTATAGATTCCTAATTTAATTGTACTGTCGTCAGAGAAACATATTTTGTATGATTTCATTTCTTTTAAATTTATTGACACTTGCTTTATGGCCCCAAATATACCTATTTTGGTGAGTGCTCCATGTACAGTTGAAAAGAATGTGTATTTTGCTGTTGTTGATTGGGGTTTTCTGTAAATGCCAAGTAAGTCATGTTCGTTGATCCAGTTCTTCAAATCTTTTTTATATCCTTATTGATGTTCTATCTACTTGTTCTAGCAATTACTGAGAAAAGTATGTTGAAAATCTAACTGTAACCATATTTATCTATGTTGTCTTTCATTTCTGTCAGTTTTTGCTTCACGTATATTCAATTTCTGTTAGGTTTATACACATTTAGGATTGCTATGTCTTCCTAAAGAATTGACCCTTTATCATTATGAAATGTCTGTCTTTACTTTTGATAATATTTCTTATTCTGAAATCTATTTTATATATTAATATAAGCACTCCAGCTTTCTTTTGCATTGTTTTTTGTATTGTATACCATTTGCCACATATTTCCTTTTAACTTATCTGTGCCTTTATAATAAAGTGAATCTCTTTTAGACAACATATAGTTGGCTCTTGGTTTTGTATCTAAGAGAGAAAAGAAAATGTTTCTTTTTTTGTAATATAAGGAACTCTTATTTGAAAGTCAAATAATGAAGTCAAATGAGTGTATTTTCTAAGATGAGTCAACACCGCCTGACCCAGCAGGATTTGAAAAATCACAGTAGGAAATAAAAAGAATTAAAAGTACTTCTGGGCATTTTGACATTGAATGAATAATGCATGACTTTCAAGCAGTATATAATACAAATTAAAATTTTCGAGTCAACAGCTCAGATCCATTTTAAAATAGGATTGCAATAGAGAATGAAGTATAGGTCTAAGTCATAGACATGATTGAAATACATATATCTCTCAACTTTACATGTTAATATTTTTGGAGTAATGACATTGATGACTATGATGAGCAATAATCTGAAACTCATTTTTGTTTATCAGTGGAATAGACTGCAGTATATTGATACATGTAATTTATTTCCAACAGTTTTACAATATGCCAGGTAGTGAGGACACAACAATTAACAACACAACCACTACTCCCTCCCTCACAACGTTTATATTTTAGCAGCAGAAGAAACATGTAATTAAATAATTATTAGTGGTCAGAGCACTGAGTACTATAGAATTGTATAATGAAGAACAAAATCTAGTTTCCAAGGTATCAGAATCAAAGGTGATAGTTAAGATATCTAAAGAATGAGCAGCAGTAAGCTATATTAAGGGGGTTGGTCTGATAAACCAACATGGGCAAATGCCTCAGCAGAATAAAACATGGTATGTTTAAGGAAAAGAGAGATGACCAGTATATCTGGAATAAAGTGGGGGAGGGAGTAGAATATGAGATAGAAGAGGAGTAGGCAGGAACCTGACAATGTTAAGAAAGTTGATTTACTAATTAGGGAGCTAAAAAAGAAATGAGATTGAGACAATGAAATAATCAAATTTGCACTTAAAATCTCACTCTTTGCTATGTGGAGAAAATATTGGAGTGAACACAAAAGGTTTTATGATGAAACTAGTTAAGAAGCCATTGGAGCAGTGCAATAGGCATTGTTAATAGCTTTGTGGTTAGTAAGTTATGGTTGTGGAGAGGTAGTAAAACTAAACAATTAGAGAGATTTTTAAGAAAGTAGAATTGACAAGACTTTTTGATTCACTGTATATATTGGGTGAAGAAGAAGGAGAAGAGAAGATTAATTCATAAGCATATGGCTTGAGCAGTTGATACATGTATTACTATGTGTTGGATTTGAGAACCCCTGAAGATAAGCATATTTAACTGGAAAAAAGATAATTAGTTCAATTTTGAACATGTTGGACTTGAGTTAGCTATGATGTAGAGTATGAAGTTAGATATACTCTTTTTTATTCTTTATTGATTAACATATTACATATGTGTCCTTACCCCCCCATTGCCCCCCCACCCCCACTCATGCCCCTATCCCCCTGTTGTCTGTGTCCATTAGTTAGGCTTATGTGTATGCATACAAGTCCTTTGGTTGATCTCTCCCTTTTATCCCCGCCCTCCCCTACCTTCCCTCTGAGGTTTGACGGTCTGATCGATGCTTCTCTGTCTCTGGATCTGTTTTTGTTCATCAGTTTATGTTGTTCATTATATTCCACAAATGAGTGAGATCATGTGATATTTATCTTTCTCTGACTGGTTTATTTCGCTTAGCATAATGCTTTCCAGTTCCATCCACGCTGTTGCAAATGGTAAGAATTCCTTCTTTTTCACCACAGTGTAATATTCCATTGTGTAGATGTACCACAGTTTTCTAATCCACTCATCTGCTGATGGGCATGTAGGCTGTTTCCAAATCTTAGCTCTGGTGAATTGTGCTGCTTATGAACATAGGGGTACATATATCCTTTCTGATTGGTGTTTCCAGATATATTCTCGATCTTACAAAAACGGTGTATGCTGGAGATATAAATGTGAGAATCATCAAACTATCAATAATAGTTGAAGTCATAAGAGTGGATGATATTTCTTAGGAAAGGTGTGTAGAATTAAAAAGAAAAGAGCCCAGGAAAAGTCCTGAGTAACTTCAACATTGAAGAGTCAGATAGAGGGGAAAGGTCTAGAAAAGGGGACTGGGATGTAACCATATAAATAGAGGGAAAACCAGGAAAATGTAGCTTACTGGAAACCAAGGTAGGAAAGAACTGCAAAGAAGGACAGGTTAATTTTGTTAAAAGCTACTGATAGATCTGGTTAAATAAACAGGCATATTTAATTTTCATACACACATTCTAAATGGATATAATTAGAAAAGAAGGTGGCATTTTACAATGCAAAGAACATAATGTCTAATTAAGACAAACCTGGTTTTATTTACTTGTATTATATATTTGTTTCAATTACAGTTTACATTCAATATGTATTCTGTATTAGTCTCAGATGTACAGCATAGTGGTTTGAAAATTGTGAACTTGCTGTCTCAAGTACCCACCTGGCCCCACTCATAATTATTATGATATTATTGACTATATTCTCTGTGCTGTACTTTACATCTCTGTGACTATTCACTCATTTTTAGAAAATGGACAAAGAATGAAATAAGAATTGTTTGAGGGACTTGAGGTATTTCTCCAATAAAAGTATTGCATGATACACCTCATTTGTGATTCTCCTAGCATAAAAAAAGGGTTATTTTTGCCAAAACATTTGAACAACTCACTGTTTCTTCTAAAGACCCCTCATTAATTTGATATCAAAATACCCATCCCTTATCAATCCATGTAAATTTTCTTCACTTCAGTTGGTAACTAATCTAATTCATGTGTCAGTGACTTTGGTGTGTTGAAACAGTTATCCACCACTACTTTCAACTTTATGAAATCCTGTATCTTTTGCAAGATTTATAATTTTACCTTGCAATTATTTGCAGTTTTTGCATTGTTAGCATTCAATAGTTGACAAAGGACTAATGATGTGATGGAGAGTAGAGTTGCTATTGCTTAGCAGGGAGGGATGTTTGAAGAGGACTAATTTTATAAGTGATCAATTTATTAGGGGCCTTTCCCATGGTATAATGAACTTTGTTTTCCTATACAACCTCAAATTATAAGCATTCAGAAAAATATCTAAAGTAATTTTATATATACACATACACATACATAAACTTGTCTGTACATCCTATATAATAATCCTATATAATAAAAGGCTAATATGCAAATTGTCCCCTGGACTGGGAGTTCGACCAGGGAGTGGGGCCAGCTGGCCAACTGCCCGCAGCCCCTCCCCCTGGTCAGCCCCGCCCCCAATTGGCCCCCCCACTCCAATTGGAGGTGGGGCCAGCCCACCAATCACCTGTGGCCCCTACCCCCAGCCAGCTGGGCCTGATCGCCTGATGGGGGCAGGCCGGCCGACCCCACCCATGCACAAATTCGTGCACCGGGCCTCTAGTGTATATATAAAGTCTTATAAAAATATATACCCTAAATGGCAGGATTAAGGTTGATTTTTATACTTTCCTTATTATCTACTTGCATTTTCTGATTTCTTATTACTGATCATGCATTACTTGTATACAAAACTTTTATGGCATATCTAATGAAAATAGGTTTTGAATAATGGCTGAAAACAATGAGGCTTATAGTATCTGTCTAGTGACAGATTTTGTTTGCACTGGTTTTATAAACTGGTGACTTAAATTAGGCCTATATCATAGTCATTAAGTCCAGAATTATAGGGTACCAGTTACGAGGGACAGTAAATGAACTTGAAACTACAGAATCAAAGATTTAGTTTATATCTAATAAATAACATTCTGACAGTTTGTGTTGTTAACTCTGGTAGGCACTCCTGCAAATTGAAAAATCTGATTCCAGTTTAGGATTATATCTGATCCTATTCTGAGATTGGGGCATTAAGTAAATAGGTTTTATAGCTTCTGCTTTTACAGTATTTTGTTATCAGTGTTGCCTGGGTCTCTTGCTATAAATACGGATCCTCATCTTCCACCCTAAAAATTGTGACTTTGTAGGCCAGGAATCTATGTTAACAGCTAACACCCCCAGGTGATTCTGATGTAGCCCATCCATATAGTGGTGTTAAGGAATCAATGTCTTAATCCAATTGTTCTGGAAGGAAACCACCAAACTCTCGGTGTATGGACATTTAAACTCACTTCTCCATGATCATATGAGAGAGTTCCTTAGGGTATGGTCCTTTTTGGGCAATACAAATGTATGCAATTTCTATCTGTATCAACTGCCAGCACCTGCCAACCAAGAGAAAGCAAAGGATAATAGTGTTATTGCTCACTATCAAGTACCAAACAATAAAATGCAGCAAAACTTTAAAGAGAAAAGCAATCACTTAAAGAAAACTCTTTTTGCCAGATTCAAATACAGTCACATCATAAAAATTTTTCTAAAAAATCAGCTAGTACGACCTCCATAATTTTTCAGATGAGAGTCAGAAAGGTGGAGTCATATGAGTTGCATTGAAACTGGAGGTGTAACAAAATCCAGGACACAATGACTCTTACACTTGCGTGTTTTTAATGACTCAATTACATATATTATTTGAGTTCCTTGAGAGCATGTGTCTCTAGTACTTAGCATACTTCTCTTGGCACATGATGCCTCAGTAAAAGTTTGTTGAACTGAATTTCTCTGTGTAATTGCAGGTACTTAAAATTAAAGTCATGGGGATAACTTCTAAAAAAAATCCTAGGCTGGCCAGCATTGCTCAGTGGTTAAGCATCAACTTATGAACCAGGAGGTCACGGTTCGATTCCTAGTCAGGCCATATACCCTGGTTTCCGGCTTGATCCCCAGTATGGGGCGTGTAGGAGGCAGCTGATAAATTATTCTCTTTCATCATTGATGTTTCTATCTCTCTCTCCCTCTCCCTTCCTCTCTGAAATCAATAAAAATATATATTTTTTAAAAACCCAGAATGTTGGTCTTTCTAATTTGGCAGGCTATAATTGTATGACTAACTCAATACATCTGGGCAATTGAAACATGTTACCTTCATGACTGAAAAAAGTGGTTCCTTGTGTGGGACTTACTACATAAGCAGTAACCTTTTGCTCTATTACATTCCTGCCCCACTCATCCTTTAAGACACAATTTGACTGTGAAGTCAGCTGTGAAGCTGCATTGTATAAAGGTATATAGGGGACTCTGAAGTCAAAATAGACATTGGATTTGAATTTCAGCTTTGTTATTAACCTTTTACAGGGTACTTTATCCCTTTAAACCAGTGGTTCTCAACCTTCCTAATGCCGCAACCCTTTAATACAGTTCCTCATGTTGTGGTGAACCCCAACCATAAAATTATTTTCGCTGCTACTTCATAACTGTAATTTTGCTACTGTTATGAATCATAATGTAAATATCTGATCTGCAGGATGTATTTTCATTGTTACAAATTGAACATAATTAAAGCATAGTGATTAATCACAAAAACAATATGTAATTATATATGTGTTTTCCGATGGTCTTAGCTGACCCCTGTGAAAGGGTCATCTGACCCCCAAAGGGGTCGTGACCAACAGGTTGAGAACCGCTGCTTTAAACCTAAGTTTTGTCACTATCTTTCACCATGTCCTTTTATATATCTGCATAAGGAGATTTCTTTGGATTATTTATAAAGTTCTAGTTGCTGCTGAAATTTCAAGAGATATATCGCAAGATGATATTATTCAGAGTTGGTGGAATAGTAACTGAGACTAAGTATATATATATATTTGAAAAACAGAAGATAAGAATACTTGCCTGACATTAAGTAGAAACTCAACAAATGCAGTGTTTTATGTACTGTTGTATTAGTATCTTGGACATATCAGACACTCAATACATATATATTCAAGAAATAGAGGGGAATGTGTTTCCTTTCCTTCCTCTGCCTACTTGACATAAAATATCTATCATATCAATTATCATTGTGCCATGCATACGTATTTTTCTGCTTTACACCTCCACCCAGATTGTGAACACATGGTTTTATCCTTGTTTGTAGTCACCCAGTTCAGCAGGTTTCAATAAATGTTTAGTCTGTATGTTGCTTCAATTCTTTTAAATTTCTATATGGCTTTCTGTTATACTTAGAAACTTGCTGTCTTCTTACGAAAAGGTATTTCCACCTCTCAACAAAGTCAATGGTCTGCATACCTGTGTGAAGATGTAGTAACCGTCAATATAGAGTTGAGCAATAGTGTATCCTAGTGATCTTGTGAACCATAGGATGTGAATGAATTTGTTACTTTTTTACAGAGATTCAAAAACACTTTGAAATTACTTTCCAGAAGGGAGTAAAATGGACAAATTAAAAATATGTATTCTTTGGTTTCCTTTGTGTGACATATGATGAACAGCTTTCTTTTTTTAATCTTTACTATTGAAAGTATTACATATGTCCTTCTACCTCCCCCATTGACCTCTTCTAGCCCACCTCCCACCCCACCCCCACCCCAGGCCTTCACCACCATATTGCCTGTTCCCATGGGTTATGCATATATGCATACAAGTTCTTTGGTTGATCTCTTCCCACCCACTCCCACCTTCCCTCTGAGATTCTGCTCTCTGTTCCATGCTTCTATGTCTCTGGAACTATTTGACGAACAGCTTTCAAATGCTCTAAGACATAACATGAAAATCATTACCTTTACATGCGAGCTATCTGAAGCTTTTATTCTTTTCCTTACAGGGAACCACTGTGGCCACAGATTTAAATAAAATTGAAGGCTGTAGTGGGAATTTTAGAAAGCCTTGAGATGCGTTAGGAAGAGCAAGAGTCCAGGGAGCAGCCACCTCAGCTTGTAGACCCAGCCCTGCAGCCTCTAACTGCAGGGTGATTTAGAGCAACCCCTTTGAGCCTTACTGTATAAGACTTAGAGGTGAACTCCATCCATGGTTTTGACCCATCATTTAAACCCCAGCCTCTTTTCTTTCATAGATGTGCTCCAAGTGAATCTCGAGACCAGTGGGGAGGGAGATGAAACCCCGTCCACTCTGGTTTGTTCTTGTTTTTTTCCCCCGAGGAACAATGAATGAGACAAAAGAAAACCAAAGTTGACCTGGTCTACATGATGACTGTTACATCCCCATGCCTCCTGAAGAAGACCATAGTTTCAGTCCATTTTCCACCTCTCTCCGGAACCCAGGCCACGAGCTCGCATTCAGTGGCCACAATATCTAAGGAGAGCCGTCCTGGAGTCCCCAGTCCACTGGAGGGAAGAAAACTACAGGGAGGGCACTCTGCCCCATCCCTCCAGCCACAGAGCAGCTGCCTCCAGCAGTGACCACCTGGCCTGCCTGGTCCCTGTTCTCTGACACTATCCCGACCCCCAATTCAAGCTCTGTGTGGCCCTGGGGACTGTGTACTCAGAAATACTTTACCATTCGCTAGCATTGACTCACTGTCTTCCAACCATTTTGCTGTGAAAGGTTGGCTCTCCTTAAACACCCCCTTACCCCCGCCAATCTTGGTGTCTTCTTAATGCTAATCATCAGCTTTCAAGGAAATGTGGTCCAGGAGGCAGGAATGGAAATGGAGGAGGAGTAAGGAAGCAAACAGTTTGCGTATGGGTCTGGAACTGTTAGATTTAGCAAACCAACACTGATTGCCCACCACTCCTTGTGTTCCTTCTTAAGGTGCTTCTGAAATGTATGCAAGAGGGACTGGGTAGGAAGCACAGATCCAGGCAAAGGAGGTTGATGATAACAATGTCTTTACACCATTACAGCGATGATTAAATGCAGTAATATATGTTTATCTTAGAATACTTTTGGTACCAGAGAAGTGTTAGCCCTTCTCATTAGTATGCATTCTTTTAACAAACTCTAACTGAGCAACCACTCTGTGCCACCTTGAGAAAGAAAGGTGAACAGGAGCAATAAGGTTCTGGCCCTCATAGGACTTATATTTTCCACTATTGAATAAAATGTAATGGGACAGACAGACAAAATGCAAGTAAACAAGAAAAATTATTTTGATTGTCATACATGTTGTAAAGAAAATAAAATAGGAGCCCTAGCCGGTTTTGCTCAGTGGATAGAGCATGGGCCTGCGGGCCGAAGGGTCCAGGATTTGATTCTGGTCAAGGGTACACCTCGATTGCAGGCTCCTCACTGGCCCCGGCCCTGGTTCAGGGCGCGTACAGGAGGCAACCAATCAGTGTGTTTCTCTCACATGGATATTTTTCTCTCTTTCCCTCTCTCTTCCACTCTCTCTAAAAAAAAAAAAAAATCAATGGAAAAGTATCAAGTGAGGATTAACAATAAAATAAAACAGGAGAATGTATAGTGATCAGTGGACAGGGAAACTCCCTTTGAAAATGGGCAGTATAAACAGGGACCTGAGTGACAAGACATATGCACAGATCTGGAGGTTCAGCGTTCAGTGCTGAGTGAATGGCTGGTGTAAAAACTCAAAGGTGAGAACATCTTTGATGTATTCCAAGGTGGGAATCATGGACTTGCTATATGATCATGTCTGGATTCTCATGAAGAAAGTTGGAGAATGGGGAAGACAGGGCTATGTGTCCTGGATGTTCTCTAATTATAAAAGTGATTGATGACAAACGTCCATTTCTGTGTGGAGAAACAATCCCACCCCCTTCCACCAACAAATAATTGGTTAAATGCTGAATGCATGAGGAGTCAAAATCTTAAACAACTGGGAATGAGCCAAAGTGGAAAAAAATGCCAAGTTACAGGCCTCTTCACAGAGATACCAGTTCTTTGTGGTTTGCTATCCCATAAGAATGTGGAGCTTTTACAACAAATTAGAAGTGAGCCAACAGATGGGACATGCCTGGCTTTTAAGCTGAGAACTTTGAACTGGACTTTAATATTCCATCAGAATTTTAAAGCAAGATAATGTCAAATCAGTGCTTTCTTGCCCTCCATTTCATCATGTTTATAACTTAAACCTAATCACTTGCTGATAGCAATAATATCTACCTCAAAGTCATTACTATCTCTTGCTTTTAACTCGGTGATTAAGATAATTCAAATTAGCCCTTTTTATAATTTGAGATTGCCTTTGCTTTAGAAACCTCAAAATTTTTAAAAATGAGTTGCCTTATTAGTACTGCACTTCCATCTGCTGCACCACACCTCGGTCTTGCCCTTGGTCCTTTTATTTTATTTTATTTTATTTTATTTTATTTTATTTTATTTTATTTTATTTTATTTTATTTTATTTTATTTTTTGTTAATCCTCACCCGAGGGTGTTTTTCCATTGATTTCAGAGAGAGTAGAAGGGAGGAGGAGAGACAGAGAGAGAAACATGATGTGAGAGAGACACATCGATTGGTCGCCTTCCATTCCCGCCCCAGGGGGCTGGGGATTGAGCCTGCAACTGAGGTACGTGCTCTTGACCAGAATTGAATCCGGGACCCTTCAGTCGTGGGCTGATGCTCTAGCTGACCCTCTATCCACTGAGCCAAAAATGTTCCTGTTCCGTGAAGCAGGCCTTTTCTGTTTCACTCACTCCATCCAGTCTAAGCTGTACCAGTAAGGAGAAAATATAGCGAGCTCCCAATTTCTCTAGGATTAGAAGTTAGTGGATAAGAAAGAAAAGGAAAAAAAAAGTGAAATGGTCACAAAATTTGGAATCTCCTTATGAATATTCTGTATGTTTCTTTGAAGCTAAGAAAAAAGTCAAGCAGTCAAGGGAGGTAACATTTATAACAGAATGAGAGGATCAAAATATGCCAACTTAGGAAATAAAACACTTGAATAATTTTGCTAGATCAGAGCAGATATTTCTATATCTGGATGCTCATTGGGTTTTAGAAAAAGCTAAGGAAATTGCTCTCCAGATGGGAGTTGATCTCTCAAGTCTTTCTGGCTGGCAACAACACTTGCAGCATCATCACAATATCATGTCACTTCACCTAGAAGGGAAGCATCTACAACAACTCTTGTTTGCTGGATATCATCTTGAAAATGGGAGGCCAAATCTGAAAAGATATTCCCATGGAGGCACATCTATGTACCTCTATAATCTGCTACAAAACCAGAGGCACACTCTGACAGGAAAACGTTGTCCTGGGGGAAAACAAATATATATGGAGAAACGGGTCATCAGCTTTCCTTTGTTACAGTGCTAAGAGGAGCAAGAAATTAGAATCACTTATATGGAAATTTGAAAACTGCCTTTATATATACAACTTTCCTTTGTGTATATAAAGGGAAAAATGCACTGACGTCTGGCAGTTTGTTTGGGAAATGCCTCCTGCAATTAGAGAGAAAAGTGGCTTACCAGAATGTGAACATTCTATTACTGACTAGAGGCCCGATGCATGAAATTCGTGTGTGTGTGCGGTGGGGGGGGGGGGGGGGGTCCTCAGCCCAGCCTGCACCCTCTTGCAGTCCAGGACCCCTTGGGGGATGTCTGCCTGCCAGCATGTCTCTCACAGTATGGGACCCCTTGCTCCTTACTGCCTGCCTGCAGCGGAGGCGGACTGAGGCTTTCCACCACCGCCACTGTGCTCGCCAGTGTGAACCCAGCTTCTGGCTGAGTGGCACTCCCCCTGTGGGAACACAATGATCACCGGGGGCAGCTCCTGCATTGAGCATCTTCCCCCTGGTGGTCAGTGTGTGTCATAGCAACCGGTCATTCTGCAGTTTGGTCGATTTGCATATTAGCCTTTTATTATATAGGATAGCTGCACACAGACACTGGAGGTTTAAATTAAAACAAGTCTGTGGGGTTTTTACTTTGTATTTTTGTTGGGGGGGGGGTTGCCTACTAGCATCATGGCTATGTGTAGCCATTAGACTGAGATGTAATAAATTTAAAAAGTTGGATGTTGTAAGTGCTTGGTTTAGTATGAGAAGTATTGTTTTATTGAAGATATAAAGAAATGGTATGTTTTGAAATGGTGAAAAATTTCATTGCTATGTGGGACAGACAACTCTGAAGTAATCCACAATTGCTTTGCCAAGTCTGGTGTTAGAACCACTGATGGCTTAGATGAACAGAGCAGGACATGTGATGACTGTGACTGGAATGAGCTGCAAAGAGAAACAAACTGTCTCATACTCAAATGTCAATGATTTTATATATATTGATAACGTGTTAGCTCCCTCTGCTGATTGTGAATTTCAAAGGAGAACACGCATTCTTTTTCTTTTTATTGACTTCAGAGAGGAAGGGAGAGGGAGCGAGAGATAGAAACATCAATGATGAAAGAGAATCATTGATCGGCTGCCTCCTGCACACCCCACACAAGGGATTGAGCCCACAACCCGGGCATGTGCCTGACCAGGAATCAAACTGTGACCTCCTGGTTCATAGGTTGGTGCTCAACCACTGAGCCACACCGTCCGGTCGAACATGCATTCTTGATATAAGTCTGTTTCAAGCATTGAAGAGAGGAAGAAAAATTGCCCAAGTCCAAATATCCAGGAGAAAGAAGTATAAGCAGCACTGGTGATCAGTGGAGAACTGCAATAATGTCAATAATTTTTTTTCCAGGGTACTCATTTATCCATTATTTATTCAATGTCAATGATATTTATGCCAAAGCAACAGTCACTAGATTTGTCTGTGGACCATAAAAGAACACAACGAGATCCGATCATGGTAAGCAGAATGTGAAACCAGGGTATCCCACATATGACTAGAGCTCTGTGTAGTATATATATCTTATTTTAGCCCAACAGACATTTCTAGAGCATCTGGTACATGTGAGCTGGTTTGTAATCCAGGTTACATCTCTTCTTTGCCTTTTAATCTTTGTCAAGACCAGAAAATTTCTCATGTGTACAATGAGGAGACTGGATTAGGTTATCTAAAGTAAACCATCAGTTCTTTAATTCCAGGTTTGGTAGCTGCAGGAACTAAAATGGAAATTGAAACTTTGACTCCACAAACTCAAGCTATCTAAAATCATGGATTATAAAGAAAGAGTTTCTATTCTTTAGTAACTTGATGAAATGGTAACAGAACTTCTAAATTGTAAAATTATAAAGTCACCTATTTGAACGGTTCCACATAAACTTTAGTGTACATATCCAGAAGCATTTTTTTCTTGGAAATTAACATATCTTGAAAGCTGTACACATTAATTATTGCCAGAATAGACAATGTATCAGCATGCTAAATAAAGCCTGATAATTTTTTAAACCCAGATATCAGATCATATCACCCCTTTGCTTGAACCTCTCTAATTATTTCCCATTACACTTAGAATAAAACCCAAACGTATTATCCTAGCTTTCATAGCCTTGCAAGACCCTCTGGCCACAAGAAGATGAGAGGGAACAGAACTCCAAGAAGAGAGAACTGGTGCAAAGATCATAAGATAGGGAGGAGCTTGACATATTTGAGGAGCAGAAACAAGGCTAGTGTGATCTCCTCTCCTACCATTCTCCCCTTACTTCCACTACCATCAGTCATGCTGGCTTTATTTCTGATCCCTCTCATCTTCTTGTGGCTTATTCTTCCTTGACATTCAGGTTTCAACTTAAATGCTCCCCCACCTCAGAGAGACCTTCTCTGATTTCCCAATATAAAGGCTTATGATAGATATACAAGTTTTAGAACATAGATGATTAGAAAACTGTGGTACAGCTACACGATGGAATACTATGCTGCTGTAAAAAAAGAAGGAACTCTTACCATTTGCAACAGCATGGATGGAACTGGAGAGCATTATGCTAAGTGAAATAAGCCAGTCAGTGAAGGAAAAATACCACATGATCTCACTCATTCATGGATAATAGAGACCATTATAAACTTTTGAACAATAATAGATACAGAGGCAGAGCAGCCTCAAACAGATTGTCAAACTGCAGCAGGAAGGCCGGGGAGGGTTGGGGGGCAGGAGGGAGGGGGGTAAGAGATCAACCAAAGGACTTGTATGCATGCATATAAGCATAACCAGTGGACATAAGACACTGGGGGGTAGGGGAGGCCAGGGGATTGTCAAGGGCGGGGGGGAAAAAGGGACACATATGTAATACCCTTTGTAATACTGTAAGCAATAAAAAAAAGAAAAAGAAAAAAAAAAGAACATAGATGATATTACTTTAGGAGACAATGTGGAATAATTTAGGCTCTAAAGCTCATTCTCTTTCTAAGATATTATGCTGTCTCTCTCAGTATTTAATAAAAACTAATATTAATATGAAAAGTAAGCCTTTGCAGAGGGTGGATAAAGTTGAGAAAAGAAGCATATACTTTGCTAGAAAATGAAGATGTGATATTTGAGCTAGGTCTTGAAGAATAAATAAGATTTAGACAGGGGAGACAGCATGTGCAAAGGCACTGAGGCCTGGAAGAGCATGGTAATGAGGTGCTAACTCTATATAGGCAAGGACATTGTCTTTCTCATTCACTGTTTATCTCCAGTGTCCAGAACAAGGCTGGCTCACAGTAGGTACTTAGTATACATTTGTTGAAGGAATGTATGAATGGGTGGATGAATGGATGGATGAGTGAATACCATAATACAGGAGCAAACTTGAACACAGGATGTGTTGGTGAGAGAAGCAGAATATAAAGCAGGAGAGATAGTGAGAGGTCAGTTCATGGAAGCCTTCATCTTGGACATTATCCCCATTATGAAAGTTTTAAGTAGGATTTTGAAGTGAAGAGATTTTGTTTTAGATGTAATCTCAAGTGAGAAGAGCAGGTGGTGAAGAAGATACAATAGGCACAGAGACATTAATTCTGATTTCTAGTGTCCAGATCATTTTAGTCATGATTCTCCTAATGTACTTTTGTTTCTTGATAGCTCATCCAGAGCTGGTAACAATAACTAAGATATAGTATATCCTGTACACGTTAGAGTAGAACCATGTGCATAGTGCCTCGTAATCAGTACTCTATTGTGTCATGCTTGGAAAAATACTGAGGAATGGAGTGGGGGTAACTTGCACAAACTATCTCACCATGTTTTGTTTTCCCCCCTTTTATTTATCGCTAAATATAAACTACATAAAAGTAAATGCTGGCTATCATTATTAAGATCTAATGAAGGAGAACTAATGACAAACACAATGCTTGTTTAATAAATACTTATCCTTGAGTGCTTACCCTCTGCCTGGCATGACTGCTTATTAAGCATTCAATAATCCTTGAACATAGACACCATTATTTTCCTCATTTTATTTATTTGTTTTTAAAATATATTTTTATTGATTGCAGACAGGAAGGGAGAGGGAGAGAGAGATAGAAACATCAATGATGAGAGAGAATCATTGATTGGCTGCCTCCTGCATGCCCCACACTGGGGATGGAGCCCAAAACCTGGACATGTGCCCTGACCGGGAATAGAACCATGACCTCCTGTTCATAGGTCGACACTCAACCACATCAACACTAATAAAAGAGAAAAATGGTAATTGGTGTACGAGCTACCCTTTTCATTGGCTAATCAGGGCTATATGCAAATTAACTGCCAACTAAGATTGGCAGTTAACTGCCAACAAGATGGCGGTTAATTTGCATATGTAGGCACAATGCAGGGAGGCTAAAGGGAAAGCAGGAAGAAGCCCCCTGCCACTGACAGTGATCGGAAACCCAGGGGGGAGCTAAGAGCTGGGGGGCAGGGCAAAGGCGGCCCTGGGGCCGCCTTTGCCCTGCCCCCCAGCCATGTTCGGAGAATCAGGGGCCTTTTCCACCCTGGCCAGTGATAGCAGGAAGTAGGGGTGGAGCCAGCGATGGGAGCTGGGCACGGTCGAAGCTGGCAGTCCCAGGAGCTAGGGGTCCCTTGCCTGGGCCTAATGTGAAGCCCACGATCGTGGGGCCGCTGCAGCTGCAGGTCCCTGCTGCCCGGGCCGGACGCCTAGGCCAGAGGCGTCAGGCCTGGGCAAGGGGCCGATCCTGCGATTGGAGGGTGATGGGGGGTCAACGCCTGAGGGCTCCCAGTATGTGAGAGGGGGCAGGCTGGGCTGAGGGACACTCCGCCCCACACACACCCAGTGCACGAATTTCGTGCACCAGGCCCCTAGTTATAAAGATAAGAAAACTGAAGCTTGAAAGTAAAATATTTAGGAAATAGAATTAATGACTTGGTTATTGGAAGTGAACAGTGAGGGGTAAAATGATACCCAGTTTCCTAGTGTGGGCAACTGATTCCATGGTTGTGCCAATCACTGGAATGGGATTAGAGGAGGAGGAGCAGGTTATGGGAGAGGGGAGAGTAGACATGTATTAGGCCAACTGAATACTATTAAGTTTTAGGTGCCTGAAAGAGATGCCTAGCTGTCATTAGATATTTCAGTCTCACAGGAGTTCTGTCTGGTCTTCCTATATGTGGGAATAATCAGCATACTGACAACTAAAGCAATGGTGATAGTTAAGATCACCCAAAAAAGTGTGACGAGTAAGAAAAGAAAAGAGTCTAGGGCAGAGTCTTATGGAACATGAACATTTCAAAGGAAAATGAGAAACTGCCACAGAAGTGAGAGAGAAACCGGGGGAATGCAACATCTTAGAAAGAGCTAAGCGACTAGAGGGTGCTATGAAGTAAATGTTTGTGCTCCCCATACAAATTTATAGATTTGAGCCCAAATTATCAAGTGATGGTATTTAGAGGTGGGGCCTTTGAAGGTAATTAGATCATGAGGGTGGAGCCCTCATGAATGGGATTAGTGCCCTTGTAATAGATGTGTAAGTGAGGATATCTCTCTGCCTTGTGAGGATACAGCAAGAATAGAGCACTCTGCAAGCTGGGAAGCAGGTCCTCACCAGAACCTAACCGTACTGGCACCTTGTCTGAAACTTCCTAGCCTCCCAAACTGTGAGGAATAAATTTCTGTTGTTTAAGCCTTCGGATCTGTGGTATTTTGTTAAAGCAGCTGGAACTAAGATTTCAAGGAGGAGGGAATAATCTATGCAAAGCCCTGCAGAATCGAGGTATGATAATGGTTGAAAAGTGTCTATTTGTTTTGAGAATTTTGACTAGAAAGGAGAAGTGGAAGAAAGACCACAAGTTTAAGTCTGTGTGTGTAAGAGGTTTGGAGGGTGTGGGTTGAGGAATATTTTAGATGAGAGAAACTTTTACAGCCTTTAAGTGTTGATAAGAAAAAGTGAATTAGCAGGGAACCATTGAAAAGTCAGGAGACAAAAAGATTCATCAGTGGAGCTAGACTCAGAGTTGGCAAAAGGGAATGGGGATGTAAAAGCAGATGGGGGAGCTTAAATCAAAGTAAAGTAATAGTGCCCAGCCAGGGGGTGGCTCAGTGGTTGAGCATTGACCTATGAACCGGGAGGTCCCAGTTAGATTCCCAGGTTGTGGGCTCAATCCCATTCTCTCTCATCATTGATGTTTCCATCTCTCTCTCCCTCTCCCTTCCTCTCTGAAATCAATTTAAAAATTTTTAAGTAGAGTAGTAGTAGCAGCAGTAGTTTTTATTGCAAAAGAATGGGATAAAGGAAGCAGGTCCTCACCAGAAGGTTCCAAAGAGGTTAGAAAATTTTGTGGGTAAATTAGAGAGAGTCCCTGCCAAATGAATTCTACTTTATATGTATGTACATTACCTGTTGAGACTAAGCAGGCAGTTGGTGGGACAAGATTGGCTCTTCATTTATCCCGCCCACTCAATGCTGGTAGACGCTTTGTGACACCGCATCCTCTCGTTTTCCTGGAGAAATAGTGCTTGACGTCCTTTAAGCAAGTTATTGACTGAACATGTGACAGACCAGGGCTATAACCCAGTCCGCACTACCACTCCCAGAATGCAGTGTGGCTCCTGGGAAGTGCGGCGGCTGGGAACGCACAGGCCCCACCCCTCCACCCGCTCCTATTGGAGGAGCACTCACATTCCCAAGAGGCCGCGCGCGGGCGGGGCTCCGTACCCGGAAGCTGGCGGCGTCCGGTCCCAGCCTTCTCTGGGAGCCGGGAGTTAAAGACCCTCCGCTGAACTGCGCCCCACCGTCCGGAGCCCGCGCGCTCTCAGGGGGCGTCCGGACAGGTAAACGGAGCGGGGCGCTCGGCGGAAGGCGGGGAGCGACAGCGGAGGGAGGGCAGAGATGTGGACCCGGACGTGCCCGGGTAGAAAGAGGAGGCAGTGCTAGGGTGACTTGGGCTTCTCTGTCGTCGACAGTTTTGTCAGCCGGGTACAGTTTTGGCGAAGTGAGTGTTACGCCACTGAAAAGGCCGCGAGATAAAGAGTGTCAGAATGCGTCACATACAGCAGGGGGCCAGATGACAAATTTAATTAAGCTGGCATTGAATCTCTCGACATCTCTTGAGTTTTCTGAAAACTCCCCTTGACGCCCTTGGTTTTCTGACGTCACTTTCTGCTTCTCATCCTCATCCTGGGCTCCTAGGTGGGTCTCTAGCCCTCCGCGAGCCCGTCCTCCACCCCCGCAGTGTTGACACTCTTCTTCTTCAGTTCGGTTGGGAACTCTTATTTCCACCCACTGTTTTCTCAACATCAGACATGTATGATGTTGTTATTATTGGCCAATATTTAACAAACTCTGACCATGTAATAGCTCCTCTGGTACATGCTTTACATCTCCCTCCCTCAAAACACCCCAGTCAGTTGTCAAACCCTTTTCTGTCTTATTAATTTTTCTCAACTACCTGTACCTCCATTGTCCCATCCATGATCCCAGAGGATACTGTCATGTTTGGGACATCCTTTCCCTTTGAATAGCTGTGTCTGAGAGCACTTCTTGAACAGCTATTCTGTGTTAGACACTCTTCTAAGTGCAAGGGATATAGCTGGAAACAAAACATAGGAGATCGCTACTCTCAGTAGCTTACATGTTTGGGAACAAAGAAGAATAATTAAGATCATGTTATATGGTGGCAGTGGTAGTCAGTGTAACATAAAACAAGTGGTTGACTTGACAGGGTAGGCTACTGTTCTGAGAAAGTCAGAGCGATTGGGTTGGGTCTAAGAGCATCACCCAAAAAGAATATTTATAATACCAACAAGAACAGTCTTGAGCTATGACTAGACTTAAGGCTTTTCATAAATATTTCTTCTTTTCCTCTCTCATATCAACGTCTGTTCTTCACTCTTCTGTCTCCTTCAAGGTTATTACATCAGAATTGGTGGTTTATCTGTCGTTGGTTTGTTTCCGCCTCAGACCCAGAGGAAAGAGTTGGGGGATGGATTAGTGTCAGATCAATTGCTTTATCTTACTTAGGGAGATAGTTGGTAACTGAAACATTCTTTTTGCCAGATCCTACTAATAAAGTTATCTATCATTTATAGTATATTTATTTTTTCCTATTGATTTTTTATATAATATATTTTTATTGATTTCAGAGAGTAAGGGAGAGGGAGAGAGAGAGAGAGAAACATCAATGATGAGAGAGAATCATTTATCAGCTGCCTCCTGCACACCCCACACTGGGAATTGATCCCACAACCCGGGCATGTGCCCTTGACTGGAATCGAGCCTGCGACCCTTCAGTTCACAGGCCGATGCTCTATCCATTGAGCCAAACAGGCCAGGGCTCCCATTGATTTTTAGAGAGAGTGGAAGGGATGAGGAGAGACAGAGAGAGAGAAACATTGATCGGAGAGAGACACAGCGATTGGTTGCCTCCCAGGCACCTGGACTGGATGGGGCCAGGGATTGAGCCTGCAACTGAGGTACATGCCCTTGACTGGAATTGAACTTGGGACCCTTCAGTCCTCAGGCCGACACTCTATCCACTGAGCCAAACCAGCTAGGGATATAATATGTTTAAAACCAAATCGTGCTTAGTGTCCAAAATACTTCAGGGAATAGTATATGCCAGGCACTGTGCTGGACACTGAGAACCTAGTGAAGATAAAATAGACAATTTGACCTCCCTCTCAAGGAGAAATAGTTGTAACAGTATACTGAGAAATTTCCCAATACGTAGGCTGACATCTGCATTCTTTTTTTCTTAGTCAAGGTGTGGTAAACACAGATTTTTAAGAAATCTCCTGAACAGTTGTGTACATTCTTATATTACCAGTAGAGGCCTGATGCACGAAGATTCGTGCAAGAATGGGCCTTCCTTCCCCTGGCTGCCAGCACTGCCTTTCCGCCTTCCCATGCTGGCCAGAGGCCCAGAGCGGCTAGGGCCGTGCGGAATGCCTGCGTCGTCGTCATGGCGGATGCAAGCGTCCTGCCCCACCCCTGGCCACTCAGCCGCTATGTATGCAAATTAACCCACTATCATTGCATACCCACTCCTGATTGGCTGGTGGGTGTCACAGAGGTACAGTCAATTTGCATCTTTCTCTTTTATTAGTGTAGATTACATTTTATTGCATTGATTTGTCTGTCTTCCCCATTGTACTATGCCTCCCTTGAGTGTAGAGGTCTTTTTTTTAGTCATCTTCATATTGTGTCTACTACATTGACTGCCACATAGTAAACCTTCAGAACATACGTGTTGAATTGAAATAGAAAAACTACTTTATGCAATTCAAATTACTTAACTTACACAAGACCTTCTTTATATGAGGCCATTAGACATAGCCCTAAACCTTCTCATTAACCAAATGTGGACCATTCCATAATAGATCAATCCCCTTGCAATAATATAAATAATGATATAGAATACTTTTTATTTCGGGTTAATCATTACCATGTGATATGTAATGAGTTAATCCTTCCCCCTTTTTTCTGTTTGGACAGGTGGACAGCCTTTATTTATATAGCACATTATTGTACCATTTGGTTTCCACTTTGTACAAGCACATCTTGGAGTATTATAGTATTTTCTCCTTAGCCTGAGAAAACATACCTGTCCTTGTTATTCTGCCACATTGTCATTTTCCGAATGTCAGCTGAAAGTCTCAATTCTTAAGTTTTTTCAGTGCAGATATCTTTCCATTGTAAATTGTTACTGTGAAAGATACATTTCATCTTTATAACTGATTATAAAAGCACAACAGAAATTCAAGAGTGCTTGAGTTATGATTTTAGGATATGCCAACCTAAGAGCTGCCAGACATGCTTCCATTGCATTAAAAATTAAGCATTGTCATTTTAGGGACCTTATAATGCAAATGGAGCACTGCGTTGTGTGCCATCACTCATTTATAAGGTATACAAGTCAATGATCCAGAATATTCATATACATCTTTAAATTTTTAAAAACTATTTTTTATTGATTTCAGAGAGGGAGAGACAGACATACATCAATGATGAGAGAGAATCATCAATCCGTTGGCTCCTGCATGCCCCACACTGGGGATCAAACCTGCAACCCGGGCATGTGCCCTGACTGAGAATCGAACCTCAACCTCCTGATTCATAGGTTGGCACTCAACCACTGAGCCACACTGGCCAGGCTTAAATTTCTTTTTTTTAATCCTCACCCAAGGATATTTTTCTGTTGATTTTTTTAGAGAGAGTGGAAGGGAGAGACAGAGAAACATTGATTGTAGAGAGAGACATTGATTGGTTGCCTCCTGCATGCACCCTGACCAGGGCCAGGGATCGAGCCTGCAGCCCATGTATATGCCCTTGACCAGAATTGAACCCGGGACCCTTCAGTTCACGGGCTGACATTCTATCCACTGAGCCAAACTGGCTAGGGCATACATTTTTAAATTTTATCAAAGTAAAAATACAGAATTTCAAAATTTCTCAGAACACATAGACTGGAGTGTGAGAAACACTGAGATGGCTTTTTCTCCTCATCAGTTATCTGAACCTCTTCAACCTCCTCTTGAAGATGCCTCCACGGGGGAGGAGCATTTGCATCATTGCTGTGCTATTTTGTTAGCAATTTTTTTACAAATATAGGTGGTCCCGTACTTACAAATACATATATTCCTCAGGTTCCTTTGCAAGATTATTGTTTGACACTCTGGATGCAGTTTCCTCTATAAACAATGCTACTTGTGATGTTTTTATTGGTATGCCAACCAGTAGCATCTTATTTAACCTTTATTTTAATGGACTTAAAGACTTTCACCACAATTTATAATAATTCTTCTACAACAAACAAACAAACACAAAACTGCATCGAGATTTCTCATTTGGATTTCCCCATAGCATATATTTTTTCTTTTTGGGGGAATCGTAGCAACTGGAACAAAAATGTCCTTTCCTTGGAAACTTCTAGGCTGTAGAAACAGTCCTGTTCTAACTCCAAACTATGGGAGGTTGCACTTCTCACCCACTGCTGTAAGGACTCTTACATAAGTAAGGAAAGAGATGAATAGAGGTTTTGGAGAGGAAAGGGAGGCAGGTTTGGGTGATGTGCATATGTGGAAGAGAGAGTAGAAGTGATTTGGAGGGAATGGTTAATCTCTAAGGTGGGGGCTTATTGTGTCCTCGACAAAGATATGTTGAATCCTGACCCCTGGTACCTGTGAATGGGATCTTATTTGGAAGTAGGGTCTTTGAAGTTATAGTAATTAAGCTGTAAGTTAACATGAGGTCATACTGGAGTAGGTATCCTTTTTAAAAAATATATTTGTATTGATTTCAGAGAGGAAGGGAGAACGAGAGAAACATCGATGATGACAGAGAATCATTGATCGGCTGCCTCCTGCACGCCCCACACGGGGGATCAAGCCCACAACCCAGGCATGTGTCCTGACCAGGACCGAACCATGACCTCCTGGTTCATAGGTCGATGCTCAACCACTGAGCCATGTGGGCCTGGCTGGAGTAGGTATCCCTGTAAGGAGAGAAGATACACGGAGAATACTATGTGAAAACATGGACGGTTTGACTATGGAGGCAGAGACTGAGTGCTTCAGCTGCCGCCATGGGTTGCCAGCAAAGCATCAGAGGCTAGGAAGAGACAAGGAAGGATTTTCTCCTACAGATTTCAGAGGGAGCATGGCCCTGTCAGCATCTTGATTTTAGGCTTCTGAAATTGTTTTAAGCCTTAATACTTTCTGCACTTTTTTAAATGGTCCACAGGAAACTCATACACAATTCTTAGCAGGAATGGAGTAGAATTGGGATGATGGCTGTGGGACTAAGCAAGCAGAGAATAAGAGAACAGGGAAGAATGGTGAGACAGGGCTTTCCTTTATATTCCACTAGAGGCCTGGTGCACGAAATCCGTGCACGGGTAGGGTCCCTAAGCCTGTCCCGCGATCAGGGCTGATCTGTGGAGCAACCAGTGGGGCGAGTGGGGGGCCCCTGCTGGCACCCACCTTGGTCAGCCTGGCACACCCTGCTCGTCAGCCCCACCCCCCCCCACCACCACTGGTTGCCTCCCTCTGTGGGGCGATCGGTGGCGGGGGGGGCGGGGGAGGTGGTCACTGGCACCCATCTTGGCTGACCTGGGGCCTACGGGCTGGGAGCAGCTCCTGCATTGAACATCTGCTCCCTAGTGTTCAGTGCATATCATAGTAACTGGTCATTCCACCGGTTGTTCTGCTATCCAATCAATTTGCATATTAGGCTTTTATTATATAGGATTATCTTTTTTTTCTTCTTTTCTCTCTCTAGCTTATGTTTTCATTCTTTTTCTTCTTAAATATATTTGAATAGCACTCTATGGTGTATTGGACATTCACTAACTGCTGATAATTAGCAGAGCCAGGTTTTCTGATTTCAAATTCAGTATTATTCTTGTCACAGTTGTTTCTATGATCCCAATACTCATTCAGACATTACGGGTTATATTGCAAGGGATTACAGTGGGGTCAGGTGAGACTGGATGATAGGTGGGTTTTTTTTAAAAAAAATTATTTTTATTGATTTCAGAGAGGAAGGGAGAGGGAGAGAGACAGAAACATCAATGATGAGAGAGAATCATGGATTGGCTGCCTTTTGCATGCCCCACACTGGGGATTGAGCCTGCAACCTGGGCATGTGCCCTGATCGGGAATCGAACTGTGAGCTCCTGGTTCATAGGTCAACGCTCAACTACTGAGCCACACTGGCCGGGTGATAGGTGGGGTTTTTAGCAGTATAGGAGAGAGTAAGAAATTCCTATTAGTGACATGTGAGAGGAAAGTAGTTTGTTGCTATGTACTCAGTGTTTAGCCGTCAGGCATTTTTAAATTGAGGACTGCTTTTATTGACTAAAACACTGCTTCCCTGTAACTGATATCCATTGTTCTTAGTTAATAATCCGAGTAACGCGCCCTGTTCCAAGTGACTGTACTTTATATCAACTCGAAGACTGCTGTCATAGTCCCTCTAAGTCAGCGGTTCTCAACCTGTGGGTCGCGACCCCTTTGGGGGTCGAATGACCCTTTCACAGGGGTCGCCTAAGACCATCAGAAAACACATACATAATTACGTATTGTTTTGTGATTAATCACTATGCTTTAACTATGTTCAATGTGTAACAATGAAAATACATCCTGCATATCAGATATTTACATGACGATGCATAACAGTAGGAAAATTACAGTTATGAAGTAGCAACAAAAATAATTTTATGGTTGGGGGTCACCACAACATGAGGAACTGTATTAAAGGGTCGCGGCATCAGGAAGGTTGAGAACCACTGCTCTAAGTCTTCTCTTTTTCTTGTGAAAGATTTCTAGTTCCTCTGGCCATTCTTAAGTGATACAATCTCCAGGTCTCTCGCCCATACTGTTGCCCTTCCGTGCAATCTTGAAATACTATACCCAGAACTGAACTCAGTATTCCACTTGTGTTCTAACTACCACAGAGTACAATGGCAGTAGTACTTAAAGAGATCAAGATACCCTGTCTCTAAATGTAATTTAAGATTACATATGCTTTTTAAGCAATTACCTCATGTCAGTTCATAATGAACTTAGGGTCCACTAAGACACTGGATGTTTTTGTATAGTTGCCAAACTCAGTGTTCTTCTTCCAGCGGCTAAGGGACTGAGGCTGCTACTTTTCTGTCTCTGTATGTCAGGAACCATATGATTCTTCATCTCTGTTTCTCTTTGACCCTAACCAGTGACCTCCTTCGTTATAAAAGTTCAGTGACTGTTTTAGAGACATCATACTGTGCATCAGTGAACACAGCTAGGAGCTGACACTTGTTCTTCTTGAAGCTTTCTTTCCCTTTGGCTTCCAGGCCACCACGCCCTTCTGACTTTCCTTTCATTTTCCTAGTCGTATGTACGTATGTATGTATGTGTATGTATGTATGTATTTCAGAGAGGTAGAAACATCAATGATGGGAGAGAATCATTGATCGACTGCCTCCTGCATGTCCCACACTGAGGACCGAGCCCATAATCCAGCCACGTGCCTGACCAGGAATCAAACCAGGACCTCCTGGTGCATAGGTTGATGCCTAACCACTGAACCACATGGACCGGGCCCCAGTCTTCTTTGTAGATCCCTGTTCATCTACCTTTCCCTCATCTATTTGTTGCATCTTGGGTTTTATCTTTGGTTTTCCCTCAATTTTGGTGTGCCTTTGCTTTTTTCTGCTTTGTTTTGTTTCTTAAAAAAAAATTTTTTTAGAGAGAGAGAGAAACATTGGTTGGTTGCCCTCCCCCCCCCCCCCCCCCGCTCCCCACACACGCCTCGACCTTAGATCAAACCCGCAACCTAGGTATGCACCCTGATTGGGAATCCAACTGCCACCTTTTGGTGTATGGGACAACGCTCAACGAACTGAGCCACAGCAGCCAGAACTGTTTTGTTTCTTGCAGGCAATGTGTCTTCAGCAAATAAATGGCAGGTCTAGGTCAGCTCATCTAGGGATAAGAGTGCAGAACCAATCCCTGTGGAAATTCAACATTTAGAGGTAAACTAGAGGAGGAGGACTAGCAAGATGACAGGAGAACCAGACATGTAGGAGAATTTCAAGAAAGAGGGTTTAGACCACGGTGTTGACTGTTCTGGGAGGTCAAGTGAAGTGAGAATAGAGAAGTTACCACTAAATTTTGCAACAGAGAGGCAGTTGGTGATCTTAGCAAGCACGGTTTTATGGAGTGTTGAGGACAAAAGCCAGAATATAGTAAGTTAGACAGTTCAAAGGAGGTATAGAAGCATAGAGAGTGTGTAGATGATGATTTTTAAAATGGAGTAATATTTGGAGAATGTTACAGGGTCAGTTGAGATTTTTTTTTTTTTTTTACTTTTTTTCCCCAGAAACACTGCTTTAATTTTTATTTATTTTCCTGTTGTTAATTCTCTCCCAAGGATATTTCTCCAGTGATTTTTAGAAAGAGTGGAAGGGACGGGGAGTGATACAGAAAGAGATACATTGATGTGAGAGAGACATATCCATTGGTTGCCTCCCACATGCTCCCCGACCAGGGCTAGAGGTTGGGCCTGCCAGAGAGGTATGTGCCCTTGACCAGAATTGAACCCGGGACCCATCAGTCTACGGGCTGGCGCTCTATCCACTGAGCCAAATGGGCTAGGGCCAATTGAGGTTTTTAGAATTGAGGGATATAACATGAAAAGTGATTGAGACATTATAACTTGCTCCATATTATAAGGAGAAATCCAGAAAGAAGATGGCTGAGGACATAACTCTGGGGAACACCCTCATTTAGAGAGTGGAATGAGAAGACAAGTTCAAGAGACAGAAGAGCACCTCTGTCTGTGTGCTATCCTTTGGGGCTAGGATTCCAAGAAGGAATCGGGGTCTGCCCTGACGTCAAGCACTTTATATCTGTTGCTGTGTTTCACAAAATGCGGCTGTATGAATCACCTGCATCCAGGCAGGCTTGTATTAGACACATATTCGAGGCCCCACATCAGGCCTACTGAATCAGAATTGCAGGGGATACTGCCAAGAATATGAAATTTTAACAAGTGACGCTTACTCTGCCACCTAAGATGACTCATTCACTGCAGTGTGAGAAGCACTGGCTTATGGGATGAAACTGAACATAACAAACAGCATTAGGTTGAAGAGTTAGTTGAAGACTAGGAAGGCATTTTTTGCATCCCTTTTTATAAGTGTATAGCATTAGATAAGACAAACTGGGCTGTCATGGAGGAACGCAGTGCTACAAAGTCATCAATATGAGAAAAATAATCTTAAACGCATGCTGCATTGTTTTAGAAATGCTTTGTTTCTGAAGCATAATTTAAAGAAGCACTCCTCTCCTATGGAATGTTGCTTGTTTTCACTTTGTTTCTGTTATGGGTAATTAATGCCTTTCTAATAGAGGCAGTATACCTACTAGTATAGGGGATAAGATTGTGGCTTTTAGAGCCATAGTGCCTGGATTTAAATCCCAACTCTTATCACTTCCTAGCTCTGTAATTTTGGGCAAATTATGTAAGTCATCTATAGTTCAGTTTCTTCATTTTAATGTACGTTTCATAATAGTGCATAATTTCATTGATGTGAGGGCTAAATGAGCTAATATTGGTAAAATGCTTAAAATGGTGCCTAGCACATAGTAAGCACCTAATAAATATGGGCTATTATTTCTCTTTATTGTCTAAAGTTTTACAATATGGGTTATTGTTAATAGGTATCTTTAGGAATCTAGAGTCTAACTTCTGTTGAACTACTTCCCAAGGATAAATTTTCAGGATGATATTATTGCATTAAAGGGTGAAGACATCTTTATGTCCCTTTGATATCTGTGGTCATCACTTTTTAAAGGGTGATACAAATTTGTGCTGTATAATTTACAAATGCAACCTATCCATCAATGTAAGGTATATGTGTGTGTATCACATATACATCACCTTGTATACACACATACATATATGTATTATTTGCATATATGTATTATTTGGTATTCTACCCTATCTAATAAAAGAGAAACATGGTAATTAGCCATACCTCCGCTACCCTTCCCATTGGCGAATCAGGGCAATATGCAAATTAACTGCCAGCCAAGATGGCGGCCGGCAGCCAGGCAGCTTGAAGCTAACATGAGGCTTGCTTGCTTCAGTGACAGAGGACTCCAACATTCTCCGCCTGCCTTGCCAGCCTCTGAGCTTGCAGTTTGAAACATTGTTACAAATATAGAAGCTAAACAAAACCCCAGAAACCTACTTTCAGCCAGCCGGGATCTCAGAGCTGGAGTTGATACAGTGTTTCGATTATAGAACCCAAACAAACCAGATACCTGCTTTCAGCAGCAGAGGCCTCAGAGCTGGAGCCAGAGCTAAAGCTGGCCCAGAATTAAAAGAAAAAAAGGAGCAGTTGGGAGCTTCAGTCACCCGCCAGCCTGAAAACAGCCCTCAGCCCCTCACCCAGACTGGCCAGGCACCCCAGTGAGGACGCCCACCCTGAAGGATGTGTGACCAGCTGCAAACAGCCATCATCCCCTCATCCAGCCTGGCCAGGCACCCCAGTGGGGACCCCCACCCTGATCCAGGACACCCTTCAGGGCAAATCAGCTGGCCCCCACCCATGCACCAGGCCTCTATCCTATATAGTAAAAGGATAATATGCCTCCCAGCACCAGGATCAGCGGAGCCGCGAGGCCTCCCGGCACCGGGATCAGCGTGACAGGGGGCAGCACCCAAACCCCCTGATCGCCCTGCGGCTCTGTGTGTGACAGGGGGCAGGGCCACAACCTCCCTATCTGCCCTGCTCTGTTTGTGACAGGGGAAGGTGCCCCAACCCCCTGATCAGCCCTGCTCTGTGCCTGATAGGGGGGAGCTCCCCAACCCCCTGATCGCCCTGCGGCTCTGTGTGTGACAGGGTGCGGCGTCCCAACCCCCTGATCGGCCCTGCTCTGTGTGTGACAGGGTACGGCGCCCCAACCCCCCCTCCCCCCACGGGCCCTGCTCTGTGTGTGACGGGGTATAGCCATAACCTCCCCATCAGCCCTGCCCTGAGTGTGAGAGTGGCAGCCCCCCAACCCCCTGATCGGCTCTACCCTGAGCGTGACTGAGGGTGGCATCGCAACCTCCCGATCCGCCCTGCTCTGTGCATGATGGGGCGGCGCCCCAACTCCCCAATCGGCCCTGCTCTGAGCCCGACCAGGGGCTGCACCTAGGGATTGGGCCTGCCCTCTGCCACCCGGGAGCAGGCCTAAGCCAGCAGGTCGTTATCTCCCGAGGGGTCCCAGACTGCGAGAGGGCACAGGCCAGGCTGAGGGACCCCCCTCCCCCGAGTGCACAAATTTTTGTGCACTGGGCCTCTAGTCCTATATAATAAAAGGCTAATATGCAAATTGTCCAACTGATGGCTTAGGCCTGCTCCCCTAAGCCGTTAGTCGGACATCCCCTGAGGGCTCCCGGACTTTGAGAGGGCACAAGCCAGCCTGAGGGACCCCCCAAGTGCACGAATCTCCCGCACTGGGCCTTTAGCGTCTATATATGTGTGCATATCAGCATGGTTTAGGTTTTAAGCTTATACAAGATTTTGATCCTTTTCAAATATATTTTTAATGATTTCAAAGAAGGGAGAGAGAGAGACATCAGTGATGAAAGAGAGTCATTGATCGGCTGCCTCCTGCACATCCCCTACTAGGGATTGAGCCCGCAACACAGGCATGTACCCTGACCAGGAATCAAACCATGACCTCCTGGTTCATAGGTTGACGCTCTTGTTAAGCCTGTAATTAAGTCTGTTACATTTAATGTTATAATGTCTTGGTCAATACTGTCTTCAGGCAGATGCTGATAAATGATATTAAGTTACTTTTGAAAGATCATATCAAAGAAATATTCTAAGTCTTGTGCCTTTTTTCCCTTTGATAGATTAAAACCATGGCCATTCTTTTTGCTGTTGTGGCCAGAGGAACTACCATCCTTGCCAAACATGCTTGGTGCGGAGGAAACTTCCTGGAGGTGACGGAGCAGATTCTGGCTAAGATTCCTTCTGAAAACAACAAACTAACATACTCACATGGCAGGTGAGTTCTGCTCTGCCTGGGTGAAGGGTGAAAGAAGTGAATTCTATTATTGTAGTCAGGACAGCATAAAACTAGGAAAGAAACTTCTTAGCAGATCATTTGAATAATCTGACAGAACAGTAACCTTTACCAGCTTAGAACATGTCAATTTCTATTAATTATAAATTTAACTTATAATTATTTTATTCTATCATTTGAAGTGATTTAATATTTTAAAGAAAGAAAAGGAAATGTGAGATGTAAAAATGACTTTGTTATAGAGCTCTAGGATATGTGAAACTTGATACAGATAAGATATGTAATATTTTTTAAAATATATTTTTATTGATTTCTGAGAGGAAGGGAGAGGGAGGGAGAGAAACATCAATGATGAGAGAGAATCATTGATCAGCCGCCTCCTGCATGGCCCCCACTGGGGATTGAACCCACAACCTGGGCATGTGCCCTGACCGGGAA
Organism: Myotis daubentonii; assembly: GCF_963259705.1. Lineage (NCBI taxonomy): Eukaryota > Metazoa > Chordata > Mammalia > Chiroptera > Vespertilionidae > Myotis > Myotis daubentonii. The sequence continues at coordinate 9,291,875 of NC_081861.1, read as the reverse complement.
TGGAACTTCAACCTCCTGGTTCATAGGTTGATGTCCAACCACTGACCCACACCGGCCAGGCTATCTTCATTTTTTTTTTTATTGTTGACAGTATTACAGATGTCCCTCATTCCCACCCTTTGCCCTTCCACCCAGCTTCTTCTAGAAACCCCTGAACTCCAAGCCGGGCCAGGTGCCCCCCCCCTTTTTATTGATTTCAGAGAGGAAAGGAGGAGAGAGAGATAAAAACATCAATGATGAGAGAGAATCATTGTTCGGCTGCCTCCTGCACACCCCCTACTGGGGATCGAGCCGCAACCCAGGCATGTTCCCTTGACCCATATTGAACCCGGGACCCTTCAGTCCACAGGCCGACGCTCTATCTACTGAGCCAAACCAGCTAGGGTCAGGTGCCCCCTTTTTGTGCATCTCCGTAGAATCCTGGGTTTATTCACATTGTAATACTATATTATAATTACAATCTTTATCTTTTGTCTCTGTCCCCTTGATAGCAAGGACCATCCCTCATTTCCTTTTGTTATCTTTGCACCAAGTTACTCCCAAGTGTGATTTAGGAGAAATACATTTTGTAGGGAAAAGGATGACTTCCATTTTGGACATCTGGTTGGATATGTCTAGTGGACAGTAGCGTATGCAGACCTAGAACTCGGCAGAGAGGTCCGATTTAGGAGTAGCCATCACAATTGCTGTAGCCGAAAACAAACATCAACAACAAAACATGAGAGTGGGTGCTGCCCTTCAGGGAGCGTGTGTGAGGAAAGCAGGGGCTGAGGCTGCTGGAAAACATCAACAGAGAAGGAAAGAGACGACCACATAAACTAGGCCAGCCTGCTGTCAAGGAAATCTAGTAGAGAGAAAGCACTTTCCAGAAAAAGGAAGTGGTTACCACTAGCAGATGTTTCAGAGCCACTGGGTAGGGCAATGTGGAAGGCAGTGGAGGAAGACATTTTGCCTGACTTCCCATACCTCCGGGTAATTCATATGAAGCCTCTATGTGAACATTAATAATATAACTCAAGCCTGGCCGGTGTGGCTCAGTGGTTGAGCATCGACCTATGAACCAGGAGGTCACAGTTTGATTCCTGGTCAGGGCACAGGCCCAAGTTGTAAGCTCAATTCCCAGTGTGGGATGTGCAGGAGGCAGCTGATCAATGATTCTCTTTCATCATTGATGTTTCTCTCTCCATTCCTCTCTGAAATCAATAAAAATATATTTTTAAAAATAATATAACTCAACAGATACTTCTGTCTATCCACTTGCCCAAGGTAGAAATCTAGGTGGCAAAGTTGAGTAATCCCTCTGCCTCACCTCCAATAGCCAATCACCAGATTCTGTTCTGTTTCTTCTTTGTCCCTTCTTCCGCCTACAGTACTTTAGTTTATTTCCTTCATTGTTTCTCATCTGCTCTATTGCAGGAGAATCTGTCTGGTCCTCCTTTCAGTTAGTTCTCCACACTAGGCAAAGCACCCTTTAAAAAAAAATATATATATATATATATATATATATATATATATATATATATATATATATATATATATATATATATGTTTTTGTTGATTTTAGAGAGAGGGGAAGGGAGAAGGAGAGAGAGATAGAAACATGGATGAGAAAAAGAACATCAATGAGCTGCCTCCTGCACGCCCCCTACTGGGGATCCAGGGGGATGTGCCACCAACTGAGCCACACTGGTCAGGGCCCAAACATCCTTTTATATTGCAAATCTAATCACACTCTCCCCTTGTTCACTGTTCTTAGGATAATGCATAGTGAGGTTTTAAAGTCTTGTGTAACCTGGTATTTGCTCCCTTCTCTAGCCTCACCTGTACAGTCCATTGATTTTTTCCTTACACTCTATACTCTAGTCAGATGAACACGTTTTAGTTTCCTAAACTCATGATGTGCTCCAGGCCCTTAATGCTTGTTGGTCTCTCACTCGGGAACACTTCGCTCACTCTTCACCTCGCCATCTCTTACTTATTCCAGGATATCCTTCCTGTTACCCTTAGCCAAACTCTCTTAGGTACCTCCTCTATGTCCCCAGAGCACCATCTACTGAACTTTAACTCCTCATCCTACCTAAGCCATGCCACTCTGTCACTCCCTTCAGTGATCTCTGTGAAGGCAGGGACTGAAGAGTTTACTCATCGCCCAGCCCAGCAACTGACTTCAAAGCAGATACCAAGCAAATGTTATCATTGAGTATTTGGGAGAAGAAAGTGTTTGCTTTGAGATCTTAGGAGAAAGCAACAAAGAAGACCATATTGCTCTTTGGGGGTTCACCTTCATTACATGTCCCTCCTAAGATGTCATCTCTTGTCCAAGCCTTAAGAGTCTAATTATGCTTGTGCAGCTATAATTTTAATGGATAAATGTGCACACTGTTGTGCTATATAGTTAGAGTAGAGACATTCTATTTTTTAAATATATTTTTATTGATTTCAGAGAGGAGGGAGAGGGAGAGAGATAGAAACATTAGTGATGAGAGAGAATCATTGATCGGCTGCCTCCTGCACTTTCCACACTGGGGATGGAGCTGCAACCTGGGCATGTGCCCTGACCAGGAATCGAACCATGATCTCCTGGTTCATAGGTCGATGCTCAACCACTGAGCCACGCTGGCCGGGCGAGTAGAGACATTCTTTAGTTTCTTGTTTGTTCCTATCAGTTTGACTTGAGAGAAACAGGTATGCATAAGGGAGGGAAAGAGAGAGAATAGACAGTATTTGTAAATAATATGGTCACATTAGCAGTACGATTTTGCTTATACATAGAAAAAGACAAAAGAGAAAGAGATATTACACATAACCACATAACTTTTATATCTTTTATCCTACAGTTACTTGTTTCATTACATCTGCCAAGACAGGATTATATACCTTTGTATTACTGATGATGTAAGTAACTTGAGGACATATTGCTATTTAATTGTGTGTACTGTTAATAGAGTCATTTCTTAGTCTTAATTATCTATATCTATGGTGGGTAAAGGTGACATGGATATAACTGTCCATAGCTGGAAATTTTTTGTATACTTTACATTTATCATATAGAGCAAGCAGCAAATGACAAGCAGAGTTGATATCTGGTTATATGCAAATCAGCTTGGTTCTGGTAGAGTTTTAGCTTAACTTCTTGCAACTTCTACATTTATCCTGTTGTATAGTGAGAATTGGTGTTCATAATTATGACTCTTTGGTGTCAAATATTCTCAAAATTTATCTGAAATAGTAAATTAAATTATTTCATCCCTCCAATTAATAGTTAGTGAATTTTTTTGTAATGTATGTGAACTTTGGGAAAATCACAAGACACTATGATCGGCTGTAGTTCACATTGGCAGATTGCTTTTGAGTATTTGTAAATTCTGTGCTCAGTAACTTGATGTTCTCAAGGTCCTTTGTCTGTGACTTAGTGTCAGCTCCTCCCTAGACACAGTCCCCATCCCCCCTATGCCTGCATGTAGCCACACGCTTACTTATTTGTTCCCAGAGGCTGGGGACTAGGTTTTCTCCAGTCTCTTATTGTAGGAATGAGGAAGCTTTTCCCAAAAGCACATTCTCCCCTCCCCCTGCTTTCAAAGCAGACTTCCTTTCATGCAGCATTGGCTAGGACTAGGCTACATACTTATTTATAAATTTATCACTGACCAGAGGCATGGAATTGACATGAGCGTTAGCTTTTATTTTGTCACAGATCCCCTCTGACATTCATGGGCCCCGCCCAGAATGTTTTAAAATATGAAATAAAGTACATGACTGTAAACCAAGAATATTGAAAGACAGTATTCACAGGTTTTAAGGTATGTGCTTCTTTATGAATTCATTAACAAGATCTAGCCATGGGTCTAACAACTAATAATGATAATTTTATTATTATAACAATATTTGGAGATGTTTAGAACTGATAGTAGATGGGAAAAAAAGATTTCTGTTGGTGGCAGGTACCATCTAATGATACTACTCTGGTTTGTTCCCTACATTCAAAATTGAAATATAAGTTAAAGATTGGTGAAAATAACAGTGTAGTTTTTTTTCCTATCTAAGTACATAGGCCCCTTGAATTGGGACCACTGACCCCAGTGTAAGAACCGTGGGCTTAGATTAATCAACTGGTGAAGTGGAGATAAGTTTCAGCCACAGTGGTCACCACAGTGACTTTTATCCCTGGTCTCACAGTACTTTTAAAAATTATTTTGAAAAATCCAGCTGTATCTGAAATGACAGATGTAAAAGGACTTGGAGTAGATGAGAAATATCACTAAATTTCTTAGAGCTAAGTCTTACATTTATTGAGCTATGATTGTGTGTGTGTGTGTGTGTGTGTGTGTGTGTGTGTGTGTCTGTGTGTGTGTAAGTCTTTATATATTATATAAATACTTTTTGACTAGCTGGGACTAGACAAGAGGACATCATTTGATCTTTTCAAATGTATCACCACTATTAGAAAAAAAATCAATTCAAAGTTTATCTTAGTAGTGTTATCTTTGTTATGAATGACTGTACTGTTATTATGGGTTTATTAAACACCTTGAGCTGGGCCATCTGAAAGATCCTGTGAAAGATATGGAGGAAGTAAACCCCAATTCCTGCTCTCAAGAAGCTCACCTAGTTCCTGTTATCTTCACTTGGCAGTAATCAAACATGTTTGGAGTGGACTCTCGGCTCATTCATTTACCAGTTATCTGACCTTTGGCTAGTTAGTTACCTTTCCCGAGACTTTGTTTCCTTATCTGTAAAATGAGGTCAGTGTTAGTTCTTCCTCATGGAATCATTGCTCAGTAAATGTTAGCTGTTCTTATGGTTGTTAATCATCTATGTCATCTTTTGTTTACTTTTGAACTCTGTGTTGGTCTCTCTTCAGGATTTTGAACGTTCCCGGGCCTTTAATTTTCTGAATGAGATAAAGAAGCGGTTCCAGACTACCTATGGTTCAAGAGCGCAGACAGCACTGCCTTATGCCATGAATAGTGAGTTCTCAAGTGTCTTGGCTGCACAGCTGGTAAGATCTTTCTCACGATTAGTATTTTTATTCATATCTTTATTACCTCAAAGCACCGTGAATATAGAGGACCCTGACCTGCAATACAGTTTTCTGATTATGTTATTATATGCCACCATAATACAATTTCTCTCACAAAAAGGGGTCATTTTAGGGTAGAAAGCTAATAGTTGGTGATATTCTCTGTTAATAATAGTCAGAGTATCTCAGGATTGAGAAGGCCCTTAAAGATCATCTACTTAAACTACACATAACGCATAAATCCATTCAACATGCCAAATGGCCTCTCACCCTTATTCAGTGACCTTCTACCACCCCATGAGACAAATTTAATTTTTGAGAAACTCAGAGCAGTCCTTTGAAAGTCTGTTTATCTGTAGGCATGCCTAATTGTGGGCTCAGTGACGTTTTACATACGTATACACCTGTGAAATAGCACCCTTTTCCGATAGAAAAACATCTAAAAGTTCCCTCACCGCCCCTTTGCAGTCAGTCCTCTCCCTCACTCTGCCTCAGGCAACACTGCTCTATTTTCTTTCACTATAGTTTTGTCTTTTCTAGAATTTCCTATACATGGAACAATATATTATGTACTCTTTTTCTTGTTTTGCTCAATGTGAGGCTTTTAAAAATATTTTTTATTGATTTTATAGAGGAAGAGAGAGATAGAAACATCAATGATGAGAGAGAATCACTGATTGGCTGCCTCCTACACTGCTCACATTGGGGACTGACCAAGGACTCCTGGTTTATAGGTGGACGCTCAGCCACTGAGCCACGCCAGCCAGGCTTTAATGCTCTGTTTGAGTATTATACTTCTAAATATGCATTGTTCTAGGGATGAAGTTCCTTTAAATAGTTATAAATCTTTATTATTCAATCAGTTGATTTGTTTTAGGCTTCCCACTAGGAAACATTCATATATGTGAAACTATGTAAAATGTCACCAACAGAAAACATACTAATGCACAGACAAAAGTAAACAAGGGAAGCTGGCAGCAAACTTTCAACTTAGGTGGTTGTCATTAGCTCCAGTTCTGTGTGTGACCCTCTGAATAGTTACCTGTAAATGGCTATAATAATGATAGCGTCTTCATCATAGAGTTTTTGAGCAAATTAAATAATACCCCCTACTTTCAGCATTTAGCACAGTTAAGTGACTGGAATATTGTATATCAAGCACTCAATAATTGTTTGCTAGGATAATTTCAAAATGTATACTGTTATCAGTATCTTACATTTCTAGCTCCTATAAAAAGCCAATCAAAATAGGATGCATAACTTGATCCCAACAGTATAACAACAGATGCCTAGAAGCTGGGCCATCTCCTATCTCATCATACCCAAGTAGTGGGGAACAATTTAGTGTACCCTTTCCCTGTCCTGTCCCCCTTGCCTCAACTATAGTCTTCTGTTCTTCTTTCTTCCTAGTCTGAACCCCCTACTTCTGTTCCAAGAGTCTCAGATGTATATTTGATATATTATAATACATTTAGCTTTAATTCATTTAGAGTAAGGGGCATTTTTATACTATAACACATATTTCATTTGGTAGCATTTTTATGTTTATACTAGAGGCCTGGTGCACAAATTCATGCATGGGTGGGGTCCAGCTGGCCCGCCCTAATTGGGGTTGGGGGTCCAATTGGGGGCGGGGCCGACGGGGGGGGGGGAAGGGGCCGCAAGTAGTTGGCTGGCTGGCCCCGCCCCCTGGTGGAATTCCCCCTGGTTGAATGCCCAGTGGAACTCCTGGTCAAGGGGACAATTTGCATATTAGCCTTTTATTATGTAGGATTTTTCCTAGGTCTGGTAACAATGTTTAAATGAATTGACATGTTTTTTATATCAATAGACACATAATTTTATAGTACTGTCATTGTCATTCCTCTTCTTTTTGTTTTCCTATTATAAATAATGTCTGGGTACCATAAGTTCAATATTATTTTCTTATAGAAGCATCATTCTGAAAACAAGGGCCTAGACAAAGTGATGGAGACCCAAGCCCAAGTGGATGAGCTGAAAGGAATCATGGTCAGAAACATAGGTATGTTTCATGACACAGTCCATGTGAATGTGGGCAAAAATGATAATAGATTACTTGATTAGGGTCAAATAATTCTAGAGAGACTGAAACCAAACGTCTTTATTCTTACTACCGGAAGCTAATTGTCAGCTGAGATACAGAGATTACTTGCCTATGATACTGTCTACTGTTTGAATGGTTTCTTTTTAGTAGTTATGATTGTTCTATAATCTAAATTTGTTAGTTTGCTTAGCAAGACTAATTTCCTACACCCTTGCAACAGTTCAAGGATTTAGCATAATTTAATCAGTTTTGACTGGAGATACCCAGATAGCTGATATTATCAGTAGATATTTTAAAGTATAACTATTTAACCTCCTTAGAAGGTTTGTAGCTCTTTTTTTAAAAATATATTTTTTATTGATTTCAGAGAGGAAGGGAGAGAGGGCGAGAGAGAGATAGGAACATCAATGATGAGAGAGAATCATTGATCAGCTGCCTCCTGCATGCCCCCCACAGGGGATTGAGCCCCAAACCCAGGCATGTGCCCTGACCGGGAGTTGAACCGTGACCTGGTTCATAGGTCCACGCTCAACCACTGAGCCACACCGGCTGGGCAAAAAAAAGGCATTTAAAAATTTATTCTTGGTCTCACCATCCTAAGATTTCTTTCCATTTTTCTTCCTTTAACTTTTTATCCACATGTATACTTAGTTGTAATCACAGTTTATATTCCATTTCATGGAGGCAGTATAATATAGTGATCAAGATTTGGAGTCATACATGCCTGATTTCACATCCTACTTGCTGTTAGTCCTCGATCAGTCCTTTAACCTCTCTGAGCTTTATTTACTAATCTGCAAAAAAAGATAATAGAACCTAAAGATACCTGGAAAAAAAGAGGTAATGTATGTAAGTCACTTTGTACAGTTCCGGGCACATAGCGAGAGCTGAGTGACTGTTGGCTGTTGTTAGTCTACTTTATGTTCATACAGTATTTCATTGAGTTATATCATAGGTTACCAGTCATGTCTTTATTTTTTACACTTTGGTTCTGTAAGTCAGTGATGTGCTCCCTTCATTGAGAACGTGTCACTGTGAAAATCTCAGTGAGACTGAACAGTTTGCTTAGAGACTTAAAGCAGTAGCAGACACTCTTAGGTAGCACTGATTTAGATGTTTGTGTTATAATAGTTCTGTTAGAAATGGTTTTGTGGCTATTATGATTTTCTTAAGCTCAATTCCCAGGAATGGGGTTAATAATCAAAAGGTAGAAACATTTTTTGCGGTTCTGGACGTGTATGTCTCTTGGGTATTTGAAGTGATGTCCTTTCATTGATTTTAATTTTAATTATATGTCTAGATGCAGTCTAGAGAACCTTTTGAAAAAATAGCTTCCTCTTGTTCCCCCTTTTTTTTTGTCAACGAATGTATTTATTTTACCTGAAAGTGGAAGCCGCCAACTACTATAACATTATTTACTAGAGGCCCAGTGCACGCATTCATGCACCAGTGGGGTCTGAAGTGGCAGGCGGCCAGGGAGGAGCCCCAGCCCGAGCCGGGCGCTGTGCCACTACTGCTCATCCCAGCCCCCCTGTGCCTGCAGCCGTCGCAGCTCAGTAGTGCTGCTGCGGAGGCGGGAGACACTCGCACCACTGCAGCCACGCCACTGTGGGAGTGCACTGACCACCAGGAGGCAGCTCCTGCGTTGAGCATTTGTCCCCTGGTGGTCAGTGCACGTTATAGCGACCGGTCAAATGATCAGCTGGTCGAATGGTTGACAGGTCGCTTAGGATTTTATATATATAGATTACAGATGCATGTTTCTAGAAAATGAAGCTTTTAAATCAACTCCTTTTAAATGTTTATTTTTAGAATAACAGAAACAACAAATTAAAAATGTAGCAAAACCATTTCTAAACATTTTCCTTTGATTTTTTAACAGCTCCATTGAGATACAATTCACATACCATACGATTCACCCATTTAAAGTATTCAGTCCAATGGTTTTTACTATAATCAGAGTTGTGCAACCATCACCACAATCAATTTTAGAACATTTTCATCACCCCCCCAAAAGAAATCCTATACCCACTTACAGTCCCCTCAAACTCCAGACCTAAGCAGCAGTTAACCTCCTGTCTGTCTATATCAGTGGTTCTCAACCTTCCTAATTCCACGACCCTTTAATACAGTTCCTCATGTTGTGGTGACCCCCAACCATAAAATTATTTTCGTTGCTACTTCATAACTGTAATTTTGCTACTGTTATGAATCATAATGTAAATATCTGATATGCAGGATGTATTTTCATTGTTACAAATTGAACATTATTAAAGCATAGTGATTCATCACAAAAAGAATATGTAATTATATATGTGTTTTCCGATGGTCTTAGGTGACCCCTGTGAAAGGGTCGTTCGACCCCCAAAGGGGTTGCGAACCACAGGTTGAGAACCGCTGGTCTATATAGATTTGCCTTTTCTGGACATTTCGTATAAATGGAATCATGTAACATGTGGTCTTTTGTATCTTGGCTTTTTTCACTTACCATGATGATTTTGAGGTTAGCATGCATCAGTACTTCATTCCTTGTTATGGCTGAATATTCCATTGTATTGATACATTTTATTTATCTTTTAGTTGATGGACATTTGGGTGGTTTCTGCTTTTTGGTTATGAATAGTGCTTCTATGAACATTGGTATACAACTTTTTGTGTGAGCATATATCTTCTTTTTTTTTTATTTTTTTTATTTTTTTTTATTTTTTTATTTATTTTTTATTTTATTTTTTATATTTTATTTTTTATAATATTTTCATTTCTCTTGGGTATATACCTAGGAGTAGAATTACTAGGTTTCATGGGACCTCCATGTTTAACATTTTTTTCTTTTATTTAATTCTTAAAAATTTTTTTATAGTTGACACTATTACAGATGTCTCCCATTCCCCCCCTTTGCCCACCTCCACCCAGCCCCCACCCTCCTCCCCTGGCATGTTTCACATGTTGAGTAAGGCCAGACCTGCCTAAAATAGCTGCCCCATTGTCCATTCCCAGTAGCAGTGCATGCAGATTCCAGTTTCTTCACATCCTTGCCAAAATGTATGGTTTTTCTGGACTCTTGGTTCTGTGCCAATACTATGTGTCTATCAGGCCAGTACCACACTGTCATGATTATTGTAGATTTGTAGTAAGTTTTAAAATCAGGAAGTATGAGTCTTCCAACTTTGTTCTTTTTGAAGATTGCTTTGACTATCCTGAGTATCATTTCCATGAGAATTTTAAGGTAGGCTTGTCAGTTTCTGAAACCAAAACAGCTGGGATTTTGATAGGGCTCGTGTTGAATCTATAGGTCAGTTTGGGTAATATTGCCAGCTTCAGGATATTAAACTTCTGATCCATGAACATGAGATGCCTTTTCATTTATTTAGGTCTTCTTGAAGTTTTTTTTTAGAGATGTTCTGTAGTTTGCCATGTACAAGTCTTACGTGACAAAGACTATGCTTGACCAAAGGTTACACAGGCTCCTCTGAGCCCTCTGTTTGACCAGGCTTCATCCTTGGGCCCTGTCCTTGGCCTGCCTAAGCCAGTTTTAGCAAAGAATCCTGTTAAGTCAATCCCCTACCCTTGATATCTGATCACCCTTGATAGCTGAGCAAAGTTCCTCATCCCCTACCTTTGATGTGTAAATCTTTGGCCTGCCCTTTACAGAGATGCTTTAGGCCAGTTTAGCAAGATTCCCTTCCTTTGGTTTCACTTCCTAGTAATTTTCCATGCACTGACCATCCCCTCACTCTGCTCCTCTTTTTTCATTATTGAGATATAATTTACATACAAAATCCTGTGAGTTTAAGGGGTACAACATGTTGATTTGATACATTTATATATTGCAGTAATTACCACCTTAGCTGTAGCTAATCTCTATCACATAAAGTACTTTCTGTGGTGAGAAACACTATCTAGTCTCTTAGCAATTTTGAAGTATATAATACAGTGTTACTGATTATAATGAGTGGGCTGTGCATTAGATCTCCAGAACATATTCACCTTCTCGTTGCAAGTTTGTACCCTTAACAACATCTCCCCAATTTCTCCAACCCCCATCCCTTGGTAACCATCATTCTCCTCTCTGTTTCTACGAGTTTGGCATTTTTAGATTCCATGTATAAATAATATACAATATTTGTCTTTCTCAAGCTGGCTTATTTCACTAAGCATAGTGCCCCGAGATCCACCCATGTTATTGCAAATGGCAGGATTTCCTTCTTTCCCTTGGTTCAGTAATATTCCTGTGTGTGTGTGTGTGTGTGTGTGTGTGTGTGTGTGTGTGTGTGTGTGTGACATATTCTTTATCCATTCATCCATCATTCATCCATTAATGGACACTTCGGTTGTTTTTCATGTCTCTGCTATTGTGAATTAGTGCTGCAGTAAACATGGGAGTGCAGATAACTCTTCAAAATCCTTTGTTTTATTTCCTTTGAATGTATACCCCAAAGTGGGATTGCTAGATCACATGGTGGTATTTTTAATCGTTTGAGAAACCTGGCTGAACCCATTTACATTTCCCCCAACAGAGCAAAAGGGTTCCCTTTTCCTCCATTTGCTTGTATCTCTTGTCTTCTTGGTGATGCCATTCCAAAAGATGTGTGTTTTCTTTCTTTTCTTTTTTGCAGGCTCGGGGGTGGTTTTATTGACACCGCTTTGCATCTGCAGATTTCACTGCCTGTCCTTGAGCTGTGCAGGGTGGGGCGAGATCTGGAGAGCAGAGACCCAGAGCCTTGGGGATTAGCCGTGAGGGAGACCAGGAGGGGCTGACGTGGCTGGTGGCACAGAGCCTGCCCTGAACACATTCCAGCTGATCAGTCGGTGATAGCCCGTGGCGGCCTGCGGCCACGCAGCAGACTGGCTCCACCTGTGGCCTCCCCGCCCCTCCCTGTGGTTTTGATTTGCTTGTTCCTGATGATTAGTGATGTTGAGTGTCTTTTCATGTACTTGTTGGCCATTTGTATGTCTTTGGAAAAATATCTGTTCAGTTCCTCTGTCCATTTTTAATCAGCTTGTTTGTTTTTTTTTTGTTACTGGGTTATAGGAATTATTTATATACCGGGTGTCCCAAAAAATGTATACACACTGTAACAGCTGATAGCTCCACTTTGAAAATGAAATGCATTTTAATAAACGCTGCCTTTATAATTATTCAAAATGTGTTATACATTTTTGGGACACCCCTTGTCCGATATATGGTTTGTAAATACGTTTTTCCCATTCTGTGAGTCTTTTCATTTTGTTGGGTTTGTTTTTTGTTTGTTTGTTTGTTTTTGGGTTTTTTTTGCTGTGCAGAAGCTTTTTAGTTTGCTGTAGCCCCACTTGTTGACTTTTGCTTTGGTTGCTTATGTTTTGGTGTCGTATTCTAAAAAATATTGCAAAGACCAATGTTAAGTCTTTAGTCCATTTCAAGTTAATTTTTTTTATTTTTGAGTGGCATACAGTAAGTCCTCAATGTTGTCAGTAGGTTCTTAGAAACTGTGACTTTAAGAGAAACAATGTATAGTGAAACCAGTTTTACCTTAAGCTAATTGATATAAACAAGAGATAAGTTCCTACAGCATATTTTGGTCACAAAAACATCAACAAACTTCTAAATAAAGACCCTAAACACTTCGAATATCAAGCATTGAAATAAACATGAGCTACACATACATTTAAGAAAGATTAATAAAAAGTAAAATTCTTTTTCAACCCACTTATTCCAGGTCAGGGTTGCATGTGCCTGGGACCTAACCTGGCAGCTCAGGGTGCAAGGCGCGAACCCCCCCTGGACAAGGTGCCATTCCATCACAGGACTCCCATAGTGCTGACACTGCCCACTGGTCCTGCTTATATTCAGAGTTGAGCTCAATCTTTCCCCTTTTGTGATAGTCTTGACCCCCTACTGCTAGAGTCTTGAATAAAGTCTTCCCTTACCATTTGACAAAGTGTCAGAATCATTTCTCTTTAATAGTATCTTCTAACATTCTTCTTGCCTTGTTTTCAAGTATTTTTTTTATGCTATCGTAAATGGAATTTTTCTCTTCCATTTTTGGATTGTTCATTGCTTATGGTTTTTATATGCTGATCTTCTATCATGCAGCTTTGTAGAACTCATTTTATTGCATTTAGTGGATTACTTATGATTGTGTGTATATAGGATCATACATTCTGAAAATCAAGATAGGTTTAATTCTCCCTTTATAATCTGGATGCCTTTCATTTTCTTTCTCCTATGCAGTTGCCCACTCTAGAACCTCCAGTACAATGTCGAATAAAAGTGGTGAGAGTTGCCTGGCTGGTGTGGCTCAGTGGCTGAGCATCAACCTGTGAACCAGGAGGTCACAGTTCAATTCTCCGTCAGGGCACATGCCTGGGTTGTGGGCTTGATCCCCAGTAGGGGGTGTGCAGGAGGCAGCCAATCAATGATTCTCTCTCATCACTGATGTTTCTATCTTTCCCTCTCCATTCCTCTCTGAAATCAATACAATTATTTTTTTAAAAAGTGGCAAGAGTAAACATCCTTGTCTATTCCTGATCTTAGGGAGTCTTTCACAATTAAGTATGATGTTAACTGCGGTTCTCTACTAGGTGCCCTTTATCCGATTTAGCAAGTCCCCTTCTATTTCCTGCTTGTTGAGTGATTTGTAATGATAAGGTGTTGGATTTTGTCAAGTGCGTCTTTGCCTCTACTGAAATGATCATACGGTTTTTGCCCTTTATTCTATGAATACAGTATATTGCAGTCATTGATTTGGGATAGTAAATCAACCTTGCATTTCTTAAATAAATGACACTGTATCGTGGTCTACAAGCCTTTTTATGTATTGCTGGATTCATGTGCTGGTATTTTATTGGAGATTTTTTTAAAGTCTATGTTCATAAGAGATACTGATCTGTTGTTTTCTTCTGATGTCCTTGTCTGGTTTTGATACCAGACTATTACTGGCCTCTTAGGATGAATTGAGAAGTGTTGCCTCCTCTTCTATGTTGGGAGGAGTTTGTGAAAATTCGGTATTCTTCTTGCAGTGTTTGGTAGAATTCACCTTTGAAGCCATCTGGGCTTGGGCTCTTCTTGTTGCAAAATTTAAAAATTACTTATTCAGCCTCTGTTCTGTATTCAATTTGTTGTAGGTCAGATTCAGATCTATTTCCTCTCGAGTCTGTTTTGGTGGTTTGTGTCTTTCTAGGAATTTATCTGTTTCATCTAAGGTATCAAATGTGTTGACATACTCTTGTTCATAGTATTCTCTTAGGATCCCTCTAATTTCTGTGAAGCTGATAGTGATTCTTTTAGTAATTTGAGTCTTGCCTCTTTTCTCTTTGGTTAGTTTTTGCAGATTTGTCAATGTTGCTGATTTTTTTTTTAAAAAAAATCTTTTGGTTTTAATTAGTTTTCTCTATTGTTTTTCTGTTCTGTATTTAATTTTGTCTGCCCTGATCTGTATTATTTCCTTCCCTTGGCTGAGAACTCTCTTCCTGGTTATAGATTGCTGCCTTGTCACGGTGTCCTTGAAATGGGGGCGGGGGGAGGCAGGGAGAGGAAGAAAGAGAGAGACAGACCTCACGTTCTCATCTAAACCTAATGACCTCCCAAAGGTCCATGCCCAAATACCATCATAGTGGTGGTTAGGGTTTCAAGGCTTCAGTATAGGAATTTAGTGGAGGGAGGGGCACAAGTCAGTCTCTAACATCTTCGCTTTAATGTGGGTGTTTAATTTCCTTATATATTCCCTGCTATAAATTCCCTTCTGTGCACCGCTTTGACCTCATCCCATATGTTTTCCTTCTGTTGTTGATTTCTGATTTCATTCCATTCCTAAATCCCACAGCTAAGCCCCCCAATGTACATTTCTAATCTCTGCTCTCTTTCCTGTCTGTGGCTCACACTTTCCTGTTTGTTTTCTTATCTCCATTTTTTGTTGAAAACTGGACACTTTAGATAACATATTGCAGCAACTCTGGATACTGATTTCCAAACCCCGGAGTTTGTGGTTTGCTCGTTTATTTGTGTAGCGATTGTGCTGGGCTTTACTGTTTGAAGTCTTGTTTTTCCCATGGTGTTCAGCCTCTAATGTCACTTCTCCGAGGGAACAACCTTGGGCATACACACAGTCAACCTGAAATGACATGGCTGTTTTGATTGTCTCTTTTCTTAATCTCCCTGGTATGCCTCTTTTTTTCAATATACTTTTATTGATTTCAGAGAGGAAAGGGGAAGGAGAGATAGAAACATCAATGATGAGAGAGAATCATGCATCAGCTGCCTCCTGCACGCCCTGCACTAGGGATCGAGCCTGCAACCTGGGCATGTGCCCCGACCAGGAATCGAACCGTGACCTTCCGGTTCATAGGTCGACGGTCAACCACTGAGCAACACTGGCCAGGCTTCCTGTTATGCTTCTAGCTAGTCTGCTTTTGTTGGTGTCTCACTCTGCTGTTAACCTTCACGAAGTGCAGGCTAATTGCTCTATTTTTTCCCAATAGTTCCCTAGACTTAAATGTCTCCAGTCTGAGCTAATTAGATTTGGGCTCCCTTGTCTCTGTGGGCTGTCTCAGATATTTTTTCTTACCTCAGATGGTTCTTCTTAGCTGTCTCTTTCTTAGCTCTCTGTTAAACTTCTCCTGGCCTGTGGTTTATCTTGTGATTCTCATGATGCTACCACTGACATCTTACTTGCTTACCTCCAAAATCTCTATTGTTTTTTTAATATGTCTTTATTGATTTTATAAAGGAAGGGAAAGGGACGGAGAGATAGAAACATCCATGACGAGAGAAAATCATTATCGGTCAGCTGCCTCCTTGCACACCCCCTACTGGGGATCTAGCCTGCAACCCGGGCATGTGCCCTGACTGGGAATCAATGACCTGGTTCATGGGTCCATGCTCAACCACCGAGCCACACCGGCCAGGCTAAAATGTCTATTGTTTTTGACAGCACTCTTAGGCTTGCACTTCCCCACACTCTTCTCCAAATAAAACCTGTGCTCTTGCCCTAGCTGGTTTGGCTCAGTGGATAGAGTGTCAGCCTACGGACTGAAGGGTCCCGGGTTCGATTCTGGTCAAGGGCACATGCCCCAGTTGCGGGCTCGATCCCCAGTGGGGGACATGCAGGAGGCAGCCGGTCATGATTCTCTCTCATCACTGATGTTTCTATCTCTCTCTCCCTCTCCCTTCCTCTCTGAAATCAATGGGAAGGACAGTGACTGCTTCTCTGGAGGGACACACTTGCTCTGTCTATGGAGTCCTGGGTAACCCTGGTCTTCTTGGCTTGCCTCTCCCAGCATGGGAGTGAGTTGGGGCAGGGACACTCAAGGTCCAGTATTCTTGGCCTGCCACCTGAGGTAGAGCTTCTGCCCTGTGTGGTGGGGCTAGGTAGAGGACTGGAGCCCTAGACCTCTCTATCATGCCTTGCCAGAGTAGAGCTTCTGCATCATTAAGCCTTAGATGGGGCAGGGTGGGAGGAGAAAGGGTGGTGACTTGCCCCTACTACCCCCTCCTGGGGAGAGAGTGTAGTCTTTGCCTGGGACCTGAGGAGAAAGACAATCCCCAGGCTTTACTTGCCAGAACTAGAGCCTCCATCTCCCTGAGCTGAGTGACGTATGGAGCAGGTAATAGATTAAATGCCATAAACTCTCACTGTTCTTACTGAGAATTAGTTGATTTTTCTTGTCTAAATGTTTCTTCATTTGGTTATGTCCTTAGGACAGTCACAGTTTTCAAAGACTTTAAATATATTTTATTTGTTTTAGAGAGGAAGGGAGAGGGATAAAGAGAGAGAAACATCAATGTAGGGGAGAAACATTGATCAGTTGCCTCTGGTATGCACTCTGACCAACCAAGGACCTGCCACCTGGGCATGTGCCCTGATGGGAATCGAACCAACGACCTTTTGGTGCTTGAGACGATGCCCAGCCAACTGAGCCACACCGGCCAGGGCTCAGAGACTTTAAATGGTGGTTGTTGTTTGTTTGTTTTTCAATGTATTTTTATTGATTGCAGAGAGGAAGGGAAAGAGGGAGAGATAGAAACATCCATGGTGACGGAATCATGGATCAGCTGCCTCCTGCACCCTTCCCCCCCCCCCACTGGGGATTGAGTCTGCAATCCCAGCATGTGTCCTGACGGGGAATCGAACCCTGACCTCCTGGTTCATAGATTGAAACTCAACCACTGAGCTGGGCTGTTGTATAATTTTTGCCAGATACAGACTTTTGTTGGAGAGAGGGTCTGTGGAGCTCCTCAAACCACAGTTCCCGCGGTGTCCAACACTCACTTTAACAGTGTCTTTTTTCACTCTCAGATTATACTCTTAATTTAGGGGTTTGGAAACTACATCCCATGGATCATATCTGGCCTATTTTTCCACATAATGTCTCCTTGGAACAGAGTCATGCCCATTTGTTTACATATTGCCTGTCTGACAGAGTTGAGTGATTGCGACTGAGACTGTTTGGCCCACAAAGCCTAAAATATTCAGTATCTGGCCCCTTTACAGAAAAAAAAAAACCCGCCAGCCCCCACTTCAGTTGATAAGCTTTACTAATATATTTTATTAATTAAACATAGAAGTGCTTCTCTAGTAAATGTGAGCTCTCCAGCAGACCAACCATAATTAAAGTCAGATTGGGCTTAAAGCAAAGATTAAAAATAGCACGTCTTTAATATAAACATGTTATTTTCCGTTTTTCCAACATTTTCAGACCTGGTAGCTCAGCGAGGAGAAAGATTGGAACTATTGATAGATAAAACAGAAAATCTCGTGGATTCGGTAAGTACAGGATATGATCGTATTTTTCAGGAAGTAAAGTACAGAAGTGGTTGATGGCTAACTTAAAGGGGAAATGTCTTAAATTCCATACTGTAGTGTGTTTTGTTCTGACCTATTTATGTGATTACATTATGATTACGAGGATAACAATGAGGCATAGAAAAAGAGCCACAACCATTAATAGCCACTAAGGAAGCTTCGGTTTGGAAAACCTCCTCAGTTTACAGAAACAATTTTTCAAGCTTTGGATTGATGCCTACATCAGTTAGCACCTCAACTGCACATACCAATCTGTTCTCTGTAGGTTTTATAAAACGTGAAAAAAGAAATTTTCAGGCCACTTAAGACCCAGTACGAATCCTGAAATCTGGACAGTTGCAGTCACTTTCTTGCTTACTGTGACATCTTTATTTTTTTTAATCAATATATTTTATTGATTTTTTTTTTAGAGAGAGAGGGAGAGGGATAGAGAAATAGACACATTGATGAGAGAGAAACATCATCGATCAGCTGCCTCCTGCACGCCCCACACTGGGATCAAGTCCGCAACCCAGGCATGTGCCCTGACCGGGAATCAAACCGTGACCTCCTGGTTCATAGGTCGACACTCAACCACTGAGCCACACTGATTGGGCTACTGTGACATCCTGAGCTTTCCTTATATCAAGCAAGAGGCAGGGATTGGGAAGGGCCACTGAGCCTTAAAGCAGTCACTGTGTCCCCGTGACCTACTTACGCTACAGTGACGTGTGTCTCGGCGTTCTCCATCTGGTTAGTGGATGAAGGTTGTGAGGGAGATGATGGATATATGGTGAATGCCAAGTGGGCAGAGATCAGTTACAACTTGCGTCTGCATGATTACAAATGTAACTGCAGAGTGGAGGTTTACACCTTGAAACAGATCAGTGAGCGCTCATGTTCATGCTCACCAGCCGCGGGATCGCAGTAGTTAATAGCACAAGCTCTAGATTCCAGCTCCCTACGATTGAATCCCATCTCTGCCTCTTCCTGGTTGTGTGACCTTAGGAAAGTTACTTAACTATGCCTCGGTCATTATCTGTAAAATGGAGATGTACCTGCTTCATAATGTTTTGAGGCTTAAATAAGGCAATGTATGCAAAGTGCCTGACAGTGTCTGGTACAGAGTAAGAGCTATTTAAATATTTTGTTGGCTATTTTACAGGAACATTGGTTAACAGTAGGTCTTAGAAGGATAACAGTTTTTTCATCAAAGCACGTGGTAATTGGAGGAAGGGTGGCGCCATATAGGAATAAAAAACCCCAGGGTTCTGTAATGGCTCACTTTAAACCCATTGCTGGGGTGTGAAGAGGGCTCATACTGCTTACCATAGACCTAGCAGAGTCCTGCTTTGGGGAAGTAATGATTATGAATGACCATCTCTACCGGGGAAGAGAGGGAAGGGGTAAAGAACACTGGGACAAAACAATGAATGAAAGTAAATATTTTGGAGGTATTGCTGCAAATCAACCATATAAGTCAGTGCCAGGGTTCAAACAATTCATGTTTTTTTCTAGTCTGTTACCTTCAGAACAACCAGCAGAAATCTTGCCCGAGCCATGTGTATGAAGAATCTCAAGCTTACTGTCATCATTATCATCGTATCCATTGTAAGTTTTTGTCTTTTTTTGCGTGTGATTTTATTTTTTTAAATATATTTTTATTGATTTCAGAGAGGAAGGGAGGGAGAGAGAAACATCAATGGTGAGAGAGAATCATTAATCGGCTGCCTCCTGCATACCCCACACTGGGGATCGAGCCCACAACCCAGGTATGTGCACTGACTGGTAATTGAACCGTCACCTCCTGGTTCATAGGTCGATGCTTAACCACTGAGCAACACCAGCCGGGCTAGTTCTTGGTTTTAAATGAAATGCTTCTAATATTTAATTTAGAAGAGTGACATTTACTATGAATACTTGTTGGATTTTTATTGTCAAGTTAAAGAACTTTCGTTTTATCTCTAGACTGCTAAAACTTTTGATCAGGAATACGCATTTAATTTTAGGAAATGATATTTCTCTACCCAATGAATTGATAATGTAACTATTTACATTTAATATTAATGTTTTGAATTACAGTAATAAATGCATTTATAATTATTTTATTTCTGGGATTGATACCAAGGGGTTATTATGTAGTATTTTTAATGCATGATGAGTTCAGTTTCCTAATATTTATTTAGTAGTTCTCTTATCTATAAGTAGAAATTAGTCTATGTGCCATTCTCCTACTGGCAGCCCTAAGTGAACAGATATTGGACCTCTTTGGACTATCCTGCGTGTATAGTAACCTTTCTAGTATGTTTAAACTCCTTTTTGCATTACATTCCAGGAGAATCATTTTGCTAGCTCTTCCAACAAAATCAATTTACTTTTAGCTCTGTTCATTCTGCTATCCACCTCTGATTTATTTATTTTTTATAATCATGTTGTCAATTTCTAAGAACGAAAAAGTTTAACTTGTTTTTCACGGAACTTGTTTGTTCACAAATGCATCCTATCCGGGGATTTCTCTGGATGTATAATCAGAGCGATAGCGCGGGGAATTGCATAGCTTACGTGACGGTGGGCGCCAGCTGGGCAAGTCCCACATCTGTCGGGCAGGCTGTGAGGAAAGGCAGGCTGGCCCTCTGACGCAGGAAGAAGCAAGCTGTAAATCGCCGGCGGCATTCCTTCTTCATCAAGGAAACCTCAGCTTTGCTCGGAAGGCCCTTTCACTGATTGAGTCAGGCTCGTTCAGATTATGTAGGATAACCAGCCTGAAAGTCAACTGATGATGAGTTTTAATCACATGTGCAGAAGAAAGCAACGCACTGTACCTTACCCAAGTTGACACATAAAACTGACCTCCCAGAGATAGAGTTGCTTATATGTAATGGGTTTTTTTATTTTTATAGGAATTATATAGCTATTTTTTATTTCATTTCTTTTTTAAAATATATTTTGATTGATTTCAGAGAGGAAGGGAGAGGGAGAGAGAGAGAGAAGCATCAGTCATGAGACAGAATCTTTGTTTGGCTGTCTCCTGCACACCCCACACTAGGGATCGAGCCGCAACCCAGGCATGTGCCCTGACCGGGAATCAAACCATGACCTCCTGGTTCATAGCTCAACACTCAACTGCTGAGCCAGGCTCCTTGGCTTTTTTTTTCTTCCTTCTTCTTTGGGAATTTAGATGAATTTAAAGCCAAACAAAATGACTAATACAGTGGACCTAATGTCTAAAATAAATCTATTTTTTGGAATGTAGTAACGTGAGCAAGCATGTGCACTTAAAACCTGTATGATTTTGGGAACCAGTGTCACCCCAATTAGATAAATATATATATATATATCATGATTTCAAATTACAATATTCTAAAGAGCGAACACATCTATAAGAGGGCTAGTGTTTTTGCTTTCTTTTATCATCAGCTTGCCTTTGATTTGGTCATTGTGATTATTGTGTCATTATCCACTGAAAGGTTAGTAACAACATTCTTGCTTCATAGGTAATATAAATGTATTACTCATGCTTTTTCATTTTTATCCTAATAATGAAAAACTGATCCGTGTGTAAGACTAAGGATGTACTTAATAGTAAAATCATACTTAGAGGGAATTATTATTTGTGATCTCTATGACTATTAATGATGTATCAGTAAGAGTTGGTTTTATAAATGGATTCTTTCTAGTTTCTGGTAAAGAGAAACAATCCCATTGCTTTCACTCCCACTGAAGAAAGCGTAGTGGAATTCAAATCAGTGAGAATTGCCCAGCTGGTGTCGCTCAGTGGTTGAGTGTTGACCTATGAACCCCTTTGATTCCTGGTCAGGGCACCCGTCCGGGTTGTAAGCTTGATCCCCAGTATGGGGCGTGTAGGAGGCAGCTGATCGATGTTGCTCTCTTGTTGATGTGTCTGTCTCTCTCTCCCTCTCCCTTTCTCTCTCTCTAAAAATCAATGAAAACATTTTTTAAAAATTCGGTGAGAATTATATCAGAACGGATTGTTTTAATTCAACATCTAGCTTGAAAATACTAGATTAGTGTATTGTATTATTACATAACTACTACTCTGATAGGACAAGTATTTGTTGGTCTTTACAGTGTTTTATATATTATTTAGGAGCCTATGATAGATTCAAGAAAATAAAATTGCCTCCTTCCTCCCTCCAGGTGTTCATCTATATCATCGTGTCACCTCTCTGTGGTGGGTTTACATGGCCAAACTGTGGGAAGAAATAAAGACAAGTTAACCAAGGACATGCAAGAACAAGAAGTTAAAAGTTCCACGCGTCTTAAGCCTTTTCATACTGACAGATGGTGTCTGCCAGTCTCTTGAACCCTCCTCTTTCTTTTTCTGTTTATAATCTTGTTCTATGCATCCAGATTGATCTCTGTCCTGTCAACCAATTTATTCCAATACACTTCACATTGAGCCATTCATTGCAGCAGTAGCCTTACTGGGCTTTTTGTTTGTTTCTTTGGTTAACTACTGTCATCCCCTTAGAGAAATATTTTTGTTTGTAATTGCACAGAGCTGTCACCAAGGCAGAAAGCACCAGTCCTGGGAGCTATCTCCTGAAACTATAGGCGCGTTTCGTGCACGCACGCAGAAGTGTGCGAGACACAGATAGTATTGCTAACATCTCATCTTTGTTTTTGTTGTTCTTGAAGGGTTTTAGGTGCTCCAAAACGATATACATGGAGACTCATTGTTATTTGGGCAAGTGTAATGACACTGCTGGTGCTGCTTGCTTCTAGGAGCCCGGGCAGGTGAAGTATTAGACACTTTATCTCATCAGATGGGGAACCTTTTGCTAGCCCGTTAGAAGCACAGGGAATCATCTTTGACCTCCTAGTATTCACTTTCCAGAAGAAAGCTCTGACCATTAACAAACCTCGCAGAGCCTGATACTCTCTGTTTCCCCATCACAGTTGAGTTGAGAAGAGGCTAGTGTCAATGTTTTTGAAGGTTATGTTGTTTATATGTTCTTCTTCAGTTGCTATTTAGAGCCCCTGTATCGTTAATGAGATACGTCATGGAGGGACGCCAAAGAAGAAGAGAATCACGGCGAATATGTTGGCATGTTTGCTGGACAAAGGGAGGTAGCGTGGGGACTGTTTGCCAGTCTGGGAAAATCCCAAGCAGAACATAGTCAACGGTCAACTCCAGGGTTTGCTGTTGAATAACAGTCGGGGCATCCTTTGTGGTTTCGTCAGTTCCTCAGCTACCTCGTTTTGAATAATCCTTTTGTGAAATGAGAGTAGGCAAGATGAGGTCTAGAAACAATACAAGACAGCTTGGCGTTCATTGAAATGCACTGTAAGAAAACTGGAGTCCTACTGTTTTGGCTACTCTGACATCTGTTAGCTGGTATGCACCTTGAATGTGTATCTGAAAGGACATTTGCTGCCCAAGATGTAATTGCATTTATCAAAAAGTGCCAGGAAACGGAAATTAAATTACATTTGATTATTTTCCCAACAAAAGAACAAATTTGGTCAGTAAACCCCAGCCACCTGTTTAGCCTCGTCATGTGCCTTGAATATATATATATGTCACATAATCTGGCTCACGCTACCTGTTTTTCAATCTAAACCGTTCGATTCCTGCTACCGGATTCATTTCTTTGACATGTACGTTAGGGCCCCTGGAAGTCTTCCTGGTGATCAGACAAAGCACGAATGTTTTTCCAGTCCTGTTTATCAACACTAAGGCCTTTTAATTACATCAGCATTTCCTATTGGGAAACACATCTGTTCCAGGAAAACAGCTGGCATTCCTGAATAATAACTTCCAAATGTCTTTAATCCAAAGAAAAAGACTTACAAGTTACTTCCCTTTCTTGTACACAACTGAAAAGAACTGATGTGCATGTTTTAGGGATAAATTCCTCAACAGTCCCTTGATCTGTTTATGTGTAAGAATGCTTTTAAAAGCACATATCTTGTTTTGAATGATGCACAAACTGAAGGCATTAATAAAATTTCAGAGTAATCTGATGAGTTGCTTGTGTTAGAATTTCTTCCTGGAATCTCATTTCTTGCAATGACATTTGCCATAGTTTACAGAATAAAGGTATTTTACTTATGCTGGAAATACATTAAGAAGTATGACTTGTACCTTGGCTGGTGTGGTTCAGTTGGTTGGAGCATCGTCCCATTCACCAAAAGGTAGTCGGTTTGATTCCAGGTCAGGGCACATACACAGGTTGTGGGTTCGATCCCCAGCCAGGGCACATGCAGGAGGCAACCAATCAGTGTTTCTCACATCAATGTTTCTCTAAAATCAATTTAAAAATGTATAAAACGTATGACTTGTAGCCTTTCAGTACAGAACAATAGCATGGTCTTGGGTTTATCAAATTTCTACAAAACCAAGGCACAAAGAACTTATTAATAAAATATGGTAGGTCATACTGAAAGCAATGAAAGATCCTGAAATGGCCATGCAGCCTCCACAACCATCATCCTGAGACCACGGTTGAGACATAACAAAAGAACCCCAGGGATTACAAGTATGTCTCTCTACCTCAAACCCTTGGCCACAAGGTCAAACAGGGTCACAATCCATACGTTTCCTTCAGAATGAATGGATACGGCTTCCATCAGATAATGGTTTCTCCCTGCTTAGCTCTGCGCGTACCTATCCTTCCTGACCTTGAGACTGACGACGGAATTGGGTTGCTTCCCAGGGTATGGTGATGGAAATAGATGCAACAACAATAACAGCAGCCCTAGACCCCCCCTCCCCCCCGACACACACACAATGTTCTACATCAGAAGCAGGTCTCTTTCTGACATTTCCATCTTTTCAAGAAGAATAAAGGGGGTGAGTGGCGGTGGTGATTCAGTTCGTATTCAATGGGGAAAACAGCCAAGACAAGTGTTACGGAAATGAGTGGCTTAATGCAGGAATCAAGTTTACACAGGTGTGTGACACTGAAGGAAAGGTCTAGAGCAGTGGTTCTCAACCTTCCTAATGCCGCGACCCTTTAATACAGTTCCTCATGTTGTGGTGACCCCCAACCATAAAATTATATTCGTTGCTACTTCATCACTGTAATGTTGCTACTGTTATGCATGGTCATGTAAATATCTGATCTGCAGGATGGTCTTAGGCGACCCCTGTGAAAGGGTTGTTTGACCGCCAAAGGGGTTGTGACCCACAGGTTGAGAACCGCTGGCCTAGAGGGAGCCATCAAGGAATCAGGAACTGTGCTAAGCATGGCGGTGGTGAAGATTGACGTGGAAAGGTGTGTGGAAGCCACAGCCTCAGTAGACCTGATGCCCAGTACCTGACTTGCACTCAAATGGGTCACGGGGTCAGTCATCAGGAGGATGAGCTGGATATGGAGTGAAGGCAATTGAGAAAAAACTGGGGTACACCAGGCACCTCAGCATCTTCACATCTGATCGCCATAACCATCAGACTATTGGCCTCCACTTCCCTTCTGCTTTCCAGATCTCACACACGTTCATTTCACTGGAAAAACATAATCCTGATAGGGTACAGGGAGAGGAATTTCTATGAAGTTCCCAGCTTCTGGAAGAGCCATGGTACCAGACCAGGAAAACCAAGTTGTTCCCATAGCCCTTCATTATATCAATTTAATTCCTTGATCTCACAGAGAAAGGCTATTCAGATAGGTTAAAGCCTTCTTTTGGTCAGGATACATTGTACAAAATTATTTTGGATTCTTGCTGTTGGTTAAACAAAAACATTATCTGAATCCAAAATACGTTGTGATTTTAATGTATCTCTTTTCCAAAGACAGAAGCTTCGCGTGTACCACGAACAACAACGTTGCCTTTTTAGCAAGTGCAGTTGCTTCTTGCCATTGTGGGAGGACAGAGAGAGCCAGATGGGTGGCTGAGCTCCTGACCTTAAGTGAACGCCTTCCTTTCTTGGGCCTCAGATTCCGTACCTCCACAGTGGGCCATCAGTGGTGTGGAATCTGCTTTTCTCAACCCACAAGCTGTCCTCATGCCCAAATCCAGCACCTCCACTTTCCTGTGGGAATTCCTCCTCTGCTTCCAGTCTAAACAGTTCGAAAGGGCTGAACCCACACCGAGCCAATCCATCCTCTGGGTGCTCTGATAGGTTCCAGGATGAGAATGTGACCCAAACCTGGCCAAAGGGAATGTTTGATATTCTTATTTTTACTTATTTTTTTCATTCAGTTTTATTTTGTATTAGTTTCAGGTGTACAGTGTGGTGGTTAGACAATCATATACTTTACAAAGTGATTCCCCTGATATTTCAGTACCCACCTGGCATTTAATTTTTTAAAATATTTTCTTAGTTGATTTCAGAGAGGGAGGGAGAGAGAGAAACATCACTGATGAGACAGAATCATGGATTGGCTGCCTCCTGCAAGCACCCCCACTGGGGATCGAGCTCACAACCCGGGCATGTGCCCTGACCGGGAATCGAACCATGACCTCCTGGTTCATAGGTCAACACTCAACCACTGAGCCACCCTGACTGGGCCCAACTGGCATTTTAAAGCTGTGACTTTTCATGGATCCCAAGGGAAGGAGAACCCCTTCCCAGTGAGTGGGGGTCAGCCCAGCGTTGCTGAACACTCTCCATGTGGGGGGAGAGGCTGTGCCTGTGAACAGCACCCTCCCCCCCAAGGCACTTAGTAGGATGGAGATTGGAGAGGGACCAGGTTCCACTGCAAGAGTGTGAGAACCCAGGCCTGTCAGGTCCTATCCCACTCTTCAACTTAACCCCTTGCAAGTCGTCATTTATTGCTACCTCTTTAAACACTGAATTTCTCTGACTTCCGTTAGTGTGTCCAGTTGCTAGCAATCAAAAAATCCCGAGCTGACATATCAGAATTAATAATCCCAGAGACTTTGTGCTCAATCCCTCCACCCGCCCCACCCAGCTCGCTGCCGTCACGGCTGTCAGCCTGCTCTCTGTCTGTGAGCCTGTCTCTGTTTTGCTTGTCAGTTCACTCTGTTCATCAGATCCCACATCTGGGTGAAATCATCAAAAGGAAAACAACAATGGACACAAACAACAGTGTGGGGATTGCCAGGGGGAGGGGGAGCGGAGGGAGGTAGAGGAGGGTATGAGGGGATAAATGGTGATGGAAGGAGACTTGACTTGGGGTGGTGAACACCAATGCAGTGTACAGGTGACGAGATGTGAAATTGTGCACCTGGAACTGGTATAATTTTGTCAACCAGTGTCAGCCCAATAAATTCAATAAAAAGGGGGGGGGGAATCCATGAGACTCCCTCCAGTACGATGTTCTCACTGGGCAGGCTCAGCTCGGGGAGATGAAGACATGCGTGGGGTTGGATCTTAGGGGAGCTGCTGAGCAGTTCTGTCCCTGCTCTCCATCCTGGGAGAGGGAAACCCCAAAACAGTGAGAGGAGAACCAGCGGTGGGGGAGGGGGGGAGATCACTGGATGTGGAATTCATCTGATCGTATTGCCCTTATTTTAGGGTCCAGTTTCTTCATGTTTAGTTTTACTAGGAAATCGCCCATTTCCTCTAGGTTTCCAGTTCGATTCCATACGTTCATCTTATGTCATTGTTTTATTGTTGTGAATCCTCACGCAAGGCTATTTTCCATTGATTTTTATTTTTTTAAAATATATTTTATTGATTTTTTACAGAGAGGAAGGGAGAGGGATAGAGAGTTAGAAACATCGATGAGAGAGAAACATCGATCGGCTGCCTCCTGCACACTCCCCACTGGGGATGTGCCCGCAACCAAGGTACATGCCCTTGACCGGAATCAAACCCAGGACCCTTCAGTCCACAGGCCTACGCTCTATCCACTGAGCCAAACCGGTTAGGGCTCCATTGATTTTTAGAGAGAGTGAAGGGAGGAGGCGAGACAGAGAGAGAAACATCGATGTGAGGGAGACACATCGATTGGTTGCCTCCCACACACATCGTGACCAGGGCCAGGGGCGAGCCTGCAACCGAGGTATGTGCCCTTGACCAGAATCAAACCCGGGACCCTTTGGTCCGTGGGCCAGTGCTCTAACCATGAGCAACCAGCTAGGACTTATTTCACTTTTAACCTCTCCTGTCTTTCTGGTTTTTTAATAGAATTGTTACAATTAATGGACAAATACAGATGCCTTATTATTCACTGCAGTCTAAATTTTATTGAGGTTCCCACATGCAGGTTCAGTCTCGATGCTGGCGCCTCCATCTGTTAAAGCCCTTACTGATCGTCCAACCAGAGAGAGAGGTTAATGCTGACAGCGGGGACCGGGTGGGCGACTGAATTGGGTGGTATGATGGGAATGAGGCCAGGAGAAGAAACTGGCCTGAGTCTCAATCCTGTGCTGATAGAGACTTTATTCTTTAGGCTGGGGGAGTGGGGGACCTGTTAGGAGTCCTATACAGTAAACAGGAAGTGACTGGATTAGATCCGTAATTTAGAAAGATCAAACTGGTCACAGTGTGGAGGTTGGATGGGAGAGGGACAGGAAACAGAGGGGATGCTGGCCTGGACCGAGACAGGGACCATGTCTTTGAAGAGGAGCAGGCATGCATAGACCAGCAAGAGGCTGTGCTTAATACTATCCTGAGGGTAAAGCTAGCACAGACGCAAGAGTTAGGCCCGGCTGGCGAGGCTCAGTGGTTGAGCATCCTCTTATGAACCAAGAGGTCACAGTTCGATTCCCTGTCAGGGCACATGCCCGGGGTTGCTGGCTCCATCCCCAGTGGGGGGTGTGCAGGAGGCAGCCAATCAATGATTCTCAACATTAATGTTTCCATCTCCCTCTCCCTTCCTCTCTGAAATCAATAAAAAATATATTTTAAAAAAGAGGACTTGGAGGGCTTTGACTATTTGGACACTAATAGGAGAGCTTATTGTGTAAAAAAGGAGACTGTTTGCTACATTTTGTATTTCTCTGGCCCCATAAAAGATAAAGGACTAAGAAGGGAGAGTGAGTGCTGATGTGTTGTAGAATTGTGCATCTAAAACCTGTATAATTTTGTTAACCAGTGCCATCCCAATAAATTCAATAAATTTGGGCAGGAGCTAACACACGCTACTTCATGAATCTTCACAGCCACCCTGAGAGGGAGCGATTGTCCCCATGTGGGACAGTCTGAAGAGGGCCATGAGAATGAGTCTTGAAATCCTGGTGATAACTTCTAGGGTCAAGGAAATCCCATTTTGTGGTGGATTTGGTTGGCTTTTGGTGCTTTTCTGAACATCTATGGAGAACCAATTAAGTTCTTATTAATGTATATGTTATGAACCCTAACCCTAACCCTAACCCTAACCCTAACCCTAACCCTAACCCTAACCCTAACCCCTAACCCTAACCCTAACCCTAACCCTAACCCTAACCCTAACCCTAACCCTAACCCCTAACCCTAACCCTAACCCTAACCCTAACCCTAACCCCTAACCCTAACCCTAACCCTAACCCCTAACCCTAACCCATTGTCCACCATGTGCCAGGTGAGGAGACTGCCTTTCCAAGGTCACACAGCTAGTGGGTGGTAGGGCCAATAGTCAGCTCTGTGTTTCTTGTTTTGTTTTAATATATTTTTTATTGATTTCAGAGAGGAAGGGAGAGGGAGAGAGAGATAGAAACATCAATGATGCGAGAGCATCAGGGATCGGCTGCCTCCTACACGTCCCACACTGGGGATTGAGCCCACAACCCAGACATGTGCCCCTGACCAGAATCAAACCTGGGACCTTTCAGTCCACAGACCATCACTCTATCCACTGAGCCAAACCGGCTAGGGCTCAGCTCTGTTTGTCTGAGGCTCAGGCATTCCCCCATAAGGAAACCTCCACCCCAGACTCCTTTCTGAGCAGCTAGGAAGCTCTTGTCAGTTGCAACATCAGAAGGAATCAAGGGTAGAAGCAGCCCAGTGTTCTGGACCAAAGAACAGATTTTAAAAGGCCAGAGAACTTGCCCGGCGGGCGTGGCTCAGTGGTTGAGCATCCACCTATGAACCAGGAGGTCACGGTTCAATTCCCAGTTAGGGCACATGCCCGAGTTGCGGGTTCGATACCCAGTGTGGGGCGTGCAGGAGGCAGCCGATCCATGATTCTCTCTCATCATTGATGTTTCTATCTCTCTCTCCTTCTCCCTTCCTCTCTGAAGTAATAAAAATATTTTAAGAATAAATAAAAGGCCAGAGGCCAGGCAGGGTGTAGAAGTTGGGAAGTCATTGTTATAGGGGTCTGGACCTGCCCCCAGCAGCCTGCCCTGGACCCACCCCATAAACTAGCCTGAGTGCATGGCAAGCTGAACCATTCTGTTATGTGCAGATTGGATTCAATGACCAAGATTCAACCAAGATTCAAGTACAATGACCAAGATTCCACCCAAAGCTGCAAAGACTATTCGGATTCTTCTGTTTGTCCACGATATTGTGTGTGCATGTTCTTCCGGCCCATCTTGGCCATTGTGGTTCAGTTCTGGGCTTCAGACTGTTAGAATCAGTCTTCAGATGAAATACCTGTAAAATGGACGTAAATAATTGCCCCTGTCTCATCTGGGACATGGGGATAGTAGGTGAGATAAAGCATGTGACGAGCCTAAAGCAGAGTTATTTCAAAGTGAGCTTAATACCAAGGATCTGGATTCTCACTTGAAAGCCAAGTGGGCAGAGCCCCTAAGGCAGGGAAACGCTCTTTGCTGCCATCTGGTGTGCATTGTGGAAATAACACCAGAGTGCAAGTGACCAGAAAAGGTTATTCTCTGCTGCCATCTGGTGTACAGTTTGGGAATAACATCGGAGTAGAGGTCATCAGTATAAACAAGCTCTTGTGTGCTGCCATCTAGTGTTCATCTTAGGAATAACACCAGAATGTAGGTTTTTCAGGAAAAGCTCCTCTCTCCATTTTAAAAATCTTTATTGTTGCCCTGGACGGTTTTGCTAAGTGGATAGAGCACTGGCCTGCGGACTGCCCGGTCAGGGCACATGCCTGGGTTGCGGGTTCGATCCCTAGTGGGGGGGGGGGGGGTGCAGGAGGCAACCAATCTATGATTCTTTCTCATCTCATCATTGATGTTTCTATCTCTCTCCCTCTCCCTTCCTCCCTGAAATCAATAAAAATATATTTTGAAAAATTTGTAGCTCCTATTAAAAAAATGTATTGTTGAAAGTATTGCATAGGTCCCCCTCTTTTCCCCATTAACCTCTTCCATCCCACTCCTGTCCCCCTCACAGGCCCTCACCGCCCCATTGTCTGTGTCAGAAAGCTCTTCTCTCTGCAAAGGCTTCTGAACCAATGAAGAATGTGTCAGACCTACCGCCGTGCCCCAGGTTCAGTTATTTGTGATCTGGAAACTTCCCACTGGAATGTGGAGTCCTCAGGCAAAACCTGGCCCAGGGCTTGGCCCACCCTGAGTCAACTGCCTTCTTACCTATGCACACTTTATGCCACCCTCCCCTCTTGACTCCCTACTTTCCCCAGGTCAGATTTTGAACTAACTGTGCTTATACAGCCTATGTCAGTCACCACATCTGGGGGCAGTGGGTTGCAAACTAAAGATATATTTTGCATGTGACCCTAGCCGGTTTGGCTCACTGGATAGAGCATCGGCCCTCCGACTGAAAGGTCCCAGGTTCGATTCCTTGTCAAGGACACGTACCTCGATTGCAGGCTTGATCCCAGGCCCTGCTCTGGATGCATGCGGGAGGCAACCAATTCATGTGTCTCTCTCGCCCTGGTGTTTCTCTCTGTGTGTCTCTCCCCCTCCCACTCTTTCTAAAAATCAATAGAAAAGTATCCTCCGCTGAGGATTAACAACAACAAAGAATAGCACCCCCAGCACTCTCTATCCCCAACCTTGCTTTAAAAAACAAAAAGATTTATTTTGCATGTAAAAGAGGCAGCCCAGAGGACCTAATCAAGAGGAACCCAGGTCTGATAGCAGAAATTTGGGCATGAAAAGAACACTGAGAGGCCTGCACCAGCCAGACTGCGACCCCAAGAAAGAGCTGGGGAGGCAGGCTGTGGAGGAATCCCGAGCTCTGGCCTGGGGGCTGGGGCTGGAGGGGCTTGGGGATTCAACTCCAGGTAGAATATTTTCAGTAGGAGCTGAACACCAGGCTTCTCAGGCAGCTTTTCTGGAAGAGGCCTCCCCACCCCTTCCCACAGCTGTGGTAGCTTTGCCCTGTCAGAAAGCGTCTCGGCCAAGGCCACTCTCAGGTTCGGAGGGATGGCCTGGAGTGGGAACTTCAGGCTTGGGGGGAGGGGGGGGCTAAAGGGATATATGGGAAAAGAGTGAAGATTCAGCCAAGACACCCCCAAGAGATCCCACACCCACAGGCCATGCACACAGTCAACAACCATAGGCTGGTGACAGCTCAACACCCCACATCCTGTATTCTCCATTATTTCCATCTCTATCCAACCATCTCCGTCAAGTTTCATCGTTTTCCATCACCATCTGGCTGTCTCCGTCATTCTTGGTCAATGTCCATTTCCACCTACTAGGTTCAAGGTTCACTCTTTTCATCCCATGTCTTCAGTCTCTGACAGAACTGAGCTCCTGCTCCTGGTCAATCCCCCCCCCTCCCTCTTTCCTCTCTCTTCCTCCCTATCACTTCTTCACTCCGTCATTCATTACCTGCTTCATGCCAGCTCTCACCCCTCCTCTCAGTCAACCTCTGACCACTTCTTTGTTTTAAATGTATTTTTAATGCTCTGGTTTCTCTTCAGATCGCAGAAATCTTTCGCCTTTTAAATGTATTTTTATTGATTTAATTTTTTAAATATTTTTTTTATTGATTTCAGAGAGGGACGGGAGAGGGGCCATAGGTGGTTGGCGCGCCGGCCCAACCCTGGTCGAACTCTGGTCAAACTCCCTGTCGAGGGGACAGTTGGCATATAACCCTTTTATTACGGTATATAGGATAAGTTTACACACTTGGCTGAAGGTATTCAATTTTAAAGCCACAGTCGAGCCATGGGTAGTCAGCAGGGAGAGCTCATCGGTACTGTATCATTTGTTACTCGGTTTCTATTGCGTATTCATTACTTCTTCTAAAGAGCATCTCATAAGGCTTTATAAATTTGTTAGTTGTTTTGTTTCTACGATGTCCTTTTGAGTCTCGGTTTCCTTCTTTCTGTTTACTATAGCCATCTGTTCTTGTGTGTTGTCTGCTTTCCCCATTAGCAGTCTTAACCACAGTTCTCTTTCACTCTCAGTGTGATAATCCCTAAATGTTTGCTATGTCAGAGTCTGGTTGTGATGCTCACTGCATGGCTTCAGACTGTGTTTTTGCACATGAGCATGACTTTTAAGACCTTTAGGGTCTGGTTTTATCAGGCTAGAAATCAGACCAGGTTTATGGTTTTCTGTAGCTGTAGGTGTCAGAGGCTAAACGCCCCCCCCCCCTTTCTGTGGCTTTAGGTCAGGGGTGGGCAAACTTTTTGACTCGAGGGCCACAATGGGTTCTTAAACTAGACCGGAGGGCCGGAACAAAAGCATGGATGGAGTGTTTGTGTGAACTAATATAAATTCAAAGTAAACATCATTACATAAAAGGGTACGGTCTTTTTTTCAATAGTTTTATTAGTTTGCCCACGGCTGCTTTAGGTGTTGGGTTTCCCCAAAATCTCCATTAAAAATAAGATCTAAGCCTTGCAATTTTCGTTTAACTGCAATCCTTTGTTATGGTATAGGAGACCTTTGTAATATATTTTTGTATTGATTTCAGAGAGAGGAAGAGAGAGATAGAAACATCCATGATGAGAGAGAAGCATTGGTTGGCTGCCTCCTGCACGCCCCACACTGGGGATCGAGCCCACAACCCAGGCATGTGTCCTGACCGGGAATCGAACCGTGACCTCCTGGTTCCTAGGTTGACCCTCAACCACTGAGAAGACCTGTTGATAGGGTGGTCGGGTGTGCAGGGAGTGGAAGTGTTCTATAGTCCTAGGATTAGGCCTCAGCATTTTAGTGACCCTCTGCCCCTGGTTCGTGACTTCCACAAGCACTTCTCAGCTTTTCTTTACCACTTAGTGAAACAGGAAGGATAAAGGGGGGTCGGAGTTTCCTATTATCATGCTCCCACTTTGAAGGCTAAACAGGGCTAAAGTTGGATACTTCCACTCCCACGGGTAGATGAGGCTCTGGTAAAACCATTTCCTTCAGAGGCAGGCCTTTGTTATGAAGAACGGAATACTCGACCATATATCAAAACACGTTGCTTCCCCTCTGGAACAATGCAGGCATTTTTCTATGGTCTTTACAATGAGAACCTGGATGGGTTTCTGGAACGAAACTCTGGAAAGAATGGAAGTCCCCCCCCTCCCCCAAAGCTGGGCTTCCAGGATTTTTTATCTCGTTAATCCGTGATAAATCTGTAGCAATTATTCTAAGTATTACTACCGGCCACTGGCTCCAGGAGCAGTTTCTGCTCCTGGGATGGTGCATTGGTCTGTATTTGCCTGTCTCTTCAATTTCCAGGGAAGTGGTTTGCCCTTGTGACCTCAATTTTCTGATAAACATAAGAATTGATTTTTCATCTTTCTTTTGTGTAAGAACAGGATGGCTGCTTTCCAAGCTCTTTACATGTAGAAGGGAAACCAGAAGGCTGTGCCCTTTTTATATGTTTTTTTAAAAAAAATCTTTATTGTGGAAAGTGTTACCTATGTCCCCCATTTTCCCCCATTGACCCCTTCTAGCCCACTCCCACCTACCCCTGCCCCAGGCCTTCACCACCCTATTGTCTGTGTCCAGGGGTTATGTATACATATGCATACAGGTTCTTTGCTTGGTCCCTTCCCACCCACCCACCCTCCCCCAGCCTTCCCTCTGAGATTCCCCAGTCTGTTCTATGCTTCCATGTCTCTGGGTCTATTTTGTTCATCAGTTTATTTTTCCCTTTAGATTCCACAAATGAGTGAGATCATGTGATACTTGTCTTTCTCTGACTGGCTTATTTCACTTAGCATAATACTCACCAGGTGCCTCCCTGCTGTCTCAAAGGGTATGAGACCCTTCTTTTTTACCGCTGCATAGTATTCCATGGTATAGATGTACCACAGCTTTTTCATCCACTCATCTACTGATGGGCACTGAGGCTGTTTCCATATCTTAGCTCTGGTGAATTATGCTGCTATGAACATAGGGATGCGTACACATTCAAGCACAAGCACTGTGATGAAGAACCAAAGCAGGTTCAAAGAGTGTTGTTTGACCTGAGTTTAACCTTGACATCTTGGTCAGGACAAATGGCACGTGCAAATTACCCTCTATTTCCCTATTGAGAATAAAAAAAGTGTTATCTGTTTTATCATTTTTAAAAAAATATGCTTTTATTGATTTCAGGGAGAGGAAGAGATAGAAACATCAACGATGAGAGAGAATCATTGGTCAGACACCACCTGCATGCCCTTCCTGCCCCTCCCCTGGGAATTGAGCCAGCAACCTGGTCATGTGCCCTGTCCAGGATTTGAACCAGTGACCTCTTGGTGCATGGGATGGTGCTCCAACCAACTGAACCACCGGGCCAGGATGTCCTGGTGTTTCTAGAAGTGAAATAAATGAGCAGCCTAGTATATTCTTACTTGATCTGTATAAGTGGAAGAATTCTAGATTAAGTAAACAAAAAGCTAACTTGAATTTAAAAGTAGAGCGCTCTTAATCAATTTACAGGTTTGGGCCAGTTTTACAGATAAAGAAACCCTCAAATGAAGCAGATACTGGGTCACCTTGAGAAAGGACCCCACTACTCTACCCCCCAAAATACATACTGTAAATATTTCTCCCAGTGTTTGTCAAAGGGAAAAAATCACCTTACCAGGGAAACTTGCACTGTGGAAAAGGAAATAATTAGAATTTTCAGGGATTTCTGAACACTGGTTCTGAACCAATACTATTTCCATGAGACCCAAAATGTTGCCACACTCCTCCAGTCAGAGTAGTAGCATATAGAATTTTAGCTCAGGTCCGTCTTATAGTGCCAGGGGTGGCGAACCATTTTTCTGCCAAGGGCCATTTGGATATTTATAACATCATTCGAGGGCCATACAAAATTATCAACTTAAGAGGAACCAAGATGGCGGCGTAAGGTACAGACCTGTGCGTGCTGCCTCCCACAACAACATCGAGACTACCGACTATAAGACAAACAGCCGTCATTCAGAACCATGGGAAAGCTGGCCCAGGGGAAGCTCTACAACTGGAAGGAAAGAAAGAAGAGCATTGACACTGAGTAGGTTGTGCAGAGGCTCCAAGAACAGAGGTACGGAGTCGCGCGCCAGGCGGGCTGCAACTGGATGCGCGGTTTTTTTCAATCAAAAGGGGTTATAAACTCTCGAATCCACTGAGCTTGTTTGGGGCGGGATTCTGAGGTCCCAGACCCCTACGGGGAGAGGTGGGACAGCCTTGCAGTGGGTCGGAAAGAGAGGGCGGCTTTCTCGCAGAGCTGCTCACTGGCACTCGGGGATGCGGAGACGCGGACACGCGGACACGCGGAGTCACGGAGAGGCGAGGAGTCGCGGAGACGCCATTGTTGTTTGCTCCGCCCTGGTGATTCCTTGAGACCCCGCCCTACTCAATTTACATCCCCGCCCAAGCTGTGCCAGTTGCACAAAGGGAACCACCTGTGCTTTTGCAGCCCAACCCAACAAACTGCAGATTTCAACTCCTCGCACCCATAAGGGACACACTCAAGAAGCAGAATCAGGTTCAGAGGAAGCCGGAACCAGACCCGGCTGGGCCGGCAACATGGAACCACTGTACCCGCAAACGCACAAATAGGTCCACCAGGTCCAGTCTCACATGGGACGCCGGGAGACGGAAGACAGGCAGTCTGTGCACTTGGTAGAAAACGAAATCCAAGCAAGCATACCAGATATTCAGCCACCAAGAACGCCTGGAGATTTTGTCCAGCAAGGAGCCACCCAACAAAAGACAGAATGCCAAACTTTGTGTTGACCAGTTAAAGTATGATGTCCAGCACCTGCAGACTGCTCTCAGAAACTTCCAGCATCAGCGATAACAAGGGATCAGCAGGAGAGATGGCGAGAGGAGCTTCTGACTCCCACCTTCACCCCCAACATGGGATGCGGCGCCCCTTACAAGGCTGCGATGGCCCCCGTGAGGCTGCGCTGGCCCCTGTGAGGCTGAGACGGTCCCTGTGAGGCTGAGACGGCCCCTGTGAGGCTGAGACGGTCCCTGTAAGGCTGAGATGACCCTGCAAGGCTGAGACGGCCCCTGCAAGGCTGAGACTGCCCCTGTGAGGCTGAGACGGTCCCTGTGAGGCCGAACACAGGGACACGTCATGGATGGAAATAGCTACATTTTCCACGTGTATGACCCGGCAACAAAAAGTGTACACCTATGGATGAGGACAGTGGAGGGGTAAAGGCAGAGGGTGGGGTGGGAACTGGGTGGAGGGGAGCTATGGGGGAAAAGAAGGGGAACAACTGTAATAATCTGAACAATAAAGATTTATTTTTAAAAAATAAAATTATCAACTTCAAAATTAGCCTACTAGCAGCAAAAAAAGAAGGATGTCTTACCCTTTGAGACAGCATAGAGGGACCTGGAGAGCATTATGCTAAGTGAAATAAGCCAGTCAGAGGCCTGGTGCATGAATTCGTGCACCAGTGAGATCCCTTGGCCTGGCCTGGCCTGTGGGGTTGGGCTGAAACCAGCTCTCTGACATCCCCCGAGGGGTCTCAGATTGCGAGAGGGTGCAGGCCAGGTCAAGGGACCCCACAGGTGCACAATCGGGGCTGGGGAGAGACATAGGAGGTTGGTTATCTGGGAAGGGACCGTGGGAGGGCTCCAGGGTATGTCTGGCCAGTCTCACTCAGTCCTGATCGGCTGGACCCCAGCAGCAAGCTAACCTACCAATCAAAGTGTCTGCCCCCTGGTGATTAGTGCATGCCATAGCGAGTGATTGAGCGGCCTTAGCATATCATTAGCATATTATGCTTTGATTGGTTGAATGGCTGACCAGACCACCAGGCACTTAGCATATTAGGCTTTTATTATATAGGATACTCCATACCTGGAAGAATCCCCACATTGTTGTTATAACTTGTGCAATGAGAGCTATCATGGTGAGAAATGACACTTAGAAGCACTGCATTCCTCTACCTAGGAAAACAGTAAACCGAAAGCATAGTGCATCCCTGGGTATTGCTGAGATTAGTGCCACCATCAAGGAATTGAAGGATGCAGAGTGGTGATACCCACAATACACCCGCTCATCTTGCCTGCTTGGCCCAGGCAGAAAACATGGACCTTGGAAAGTGACAGTGGATTGCTGTAATCTCCTGGTATCTGGTATGCAGCTATTGATCATTTAAATGCCTTTCCCAGCCCGGCTCAGTGGTTGAGCGTTGACCTATGAACCTGGAGGTCACAGTTCTATTTTGGTCTGGACACATGCCCCAGTGTGGGGTGTGCAAGAGGCAGCCAATCAATGATTCTCTCTCATCATTGATGTTTCTATCTCTCTCTTCCTCTCTGAAATCAATAAAAATATATTGTAAAATAAATAAATAAGTGCCTCCCCCCCCACACACACACACACTCAAAGGTGGGAAGTAGCAGCTTGCTTGCAACTGGCTGTGCTAGCTGTATGACTTGTGTTCTACCTCAGGAGTATATTAACTCTCCAGCCCTATGTCATCATTTAGTTCACAGGCATCTCAATTGCTTTTTCCTTCCACAAGACATCACACTGTCGCCATACAATGATGATATTGTGTTTATTGGACCTAATGCACAAGAAATAGACACTATTCTAGCCTTATTGGTAAGGAATTTGCATGTCAGATGGTGGAAAATAAGCCCAGCAAACATATAGGGGCCTTTTACCTCAGTGAGCCATCTAGGGCTCCAGGGCTGGAGGGCATGTCTAGATATCTTTTCTAAGCTTAAGGGTAAATGGCTGTATTTGGCTTTCCTACAACCAAAGGCGTGGCACGACAACGAGTGGGTTTCTTTCGATTTCTCACTGCCTTGTTCTATTCTGGCCTATTTACCAAGTAACAAGAAAATCTGCTCGTTTTCCGTGGGAACCAGAACAAAAGAAGGTTCTGCAACAGGCCGACACTGTCAGGGAAAGCTTCCTGTTTTTGCCACTTGTGCTGTAAGCTCCAGCAGATCCAACAGCGCTCAGGGTGTTCGTGGCAAATAGGAGTGCTGTTTGCAACCCGTGGCATCTCCTATAGGTGATTTATAGAAAAAAAAACTTTGAATGTTGGAGCTATGTCTTGTCACCATCTGTAGATTACACAGGGGTGGGACTCTTTTTTCCTGCAAGGGCCATTTGGATATTTATAACATCATTCGCAGGCCATCAAAATTATCAGCCTAAAAACTAGCCTGCTGTATTTGGTCAAACATTTAATTACCGCACCTCCTCATGCCTTGGCAGGGCCAGATCAAATGATTTCTCGGGCCTGAAATGGCTTATGGGCTGGACGTTCCCCATTCCTGCTTTGGAGAAACTTCTTTTGGTTTGCTCCTGGGCCTTAGTGGAGACAACACTTGAGCATGGACCACCAAGTTCCCAGGTGTCTTCATGTACCGGTCATGAATTTGTGATTGCCTGACCCATTCAGATATAAAGTTTGTTATGCACATCAACACTCCATCATCAAATGGTATTTTTAATATATTTTTATTGATCTCAGAAAGGGAGAGGGACAGAGAGATAGAAACATCAATGATGAGAGAGAATCATTGATTGGCTGCCTCCTGCACACCCCTACTGGGGGTTGAGCCTGGAACCTGGGCATGTGCCCTTGACCAGAATCAAACCCGGGACCCTTCAGCCTGTAGGCTGATGCTCTATCCACCAAGCCAAACTAGCTAAGGCACATTCATGGTATTTTACAAGTATTATTTCTTCTTTTATGTTGTGGTAAGAACACTTACCATGAGATCTATCCACTTGGCAAATTTTATTTTTTAATATATCTTTATTGATTTCAGAGAGAAAGGGAGAGGGAGAGAGAGTGAGAAACATCAATGACCCGTGACCTCCTGGTTCATAGGTTGATGCTCAACCACTGAGCCACCCCAGCCAGGCCACTTGGCAAATTTTAAATTATGCAATACATCATCGTTAACTATAGGCATACAATATCTAAAAATGGATTCATCTTGTGAAACTAAAAGTTTTTACATTGAAAAGCAATTCCCCATTTCCTCATCCCACTAACACCTGGCAAACATCAAAATCTCAGTTTCACATGGCACATGTACACTGTCCTGCTTTTTGTTATAATTAACTAGAGGCCCAGTGCACGAAATTTGTGCACTGGGGGGGGGGGCGGTGGTGTCCCTCAGCCCAGCCTGCACCCTCTCCAATCTGGGACCTCTCAGGGGATGTCCGACTGCCAGTTTAGGCCCAATCCCGCAGTTGGACATCCCTCTCAAAATCCAGGACTGCTGGCTCCTAATCATTTGCCTGCCTGCCTGATTGCCCCTAACCGCTTCTGCCTGCCTGCCTGATCACCCCTTACTGCTCCCCTACTGGCCTGATTGACACCTAACTGCTCCCCTGCCAGACTGATCTCCCCCAACTGCCCTCCCCTGCTGGCCATCTTGTGATGATGTGGGGGTGGCCATCTTGTGATGACATTGGGCGGCCATCTTGTGACACGAGGGCATGAGGATCAATTTGCATATTACCTCTTTATTGTATAAGATACTAGGTGCCCAGCACGCTATTGAAAATCGCACAGTGCTGCCCACCCTCAAGTTGCCTGGGATATTTTCCCATTGATTTCTAGAGAGCATGGAAGAGAGAGGGGAAGACAAAGAGAAACATCAACGTGAGAGGGACACATCGATTGGTTGCCTCCTTCATGAGCCCTGACCTGGGCCCACAGCATAGCAGCCTCTGCAGCCTCTGCTGATCCGGCTCTGCCTCACTCCCTGGGCCCTGTGGCCTGCTGGTTCTGCCCTGCCTTGCTCCCCAAGCCCCAAAGCCTGCTGCTCCCACCCTGCCTTGCTCCCCAAGCCCCAAAGCCTGCTAGTCCCACCCTGCCTTGCTCCCCAGGCTCCACAACCTGCTTGTCTGGCCCTGCCTCACTCCCTGGACCCCTGGACCCCGCAGCCTGCTGGTCCAGCCCTGCCTTGCTCTCCAGGCCTTGCAGCAGCTGAGGCCGCTGCTGGTCCAGCCTTGCCTCCCTCTCCTGCCCTTGAATCAGCCGTGGCTGCTACTGATCAGGCCCTCATCCAGAGCAGGCGCACGGAGGCCCCTGCTGCCCCATCCCCGACGCTGCACTCACAACCTCCTGTCCAGTTGGCCCGTTATGGCATCCCGGTTAATTAGCATATTTCTCTTTTTGGGTACGTTCTGGTCAATTCATCCTTATTGTACAGAAAAAAAAATACTTTTTTATTAAGTTTTCCAAAGACAGAGTAGATCACAAAGCTTAAGGAATTGAATATTCTTGCAAGGTAGTATATAACTTCAAAATGATTGGCCCGTTCTAGAAGAAAACAGCTAGGAATTAAGTTCAACCACTTAAAACTGTTTTTACAATAATCAAAACATTCAAAACCTCAAGGCCCAGGATCCCATAGATCAGAGGCTACCTTTTTGAGAAACTTGGTTAAGTATTAGCAAGTAGAAACAAGATGGTTTGTGACACATATGCTTCCTAAAAACTAGAATAGATTTTTACTAAATAGTGGTATATCTGATGGTATATGTTTCTTAAAGGTCCAAATGCAATAAATAAAAGGAAAAAGAAAAAAAAATCTCAGTTTCTACAGCAAAATGAGATGCCATTACACACCCATTAGAATAGTTGATCTGGAATGCTGACTACATCAAATGTTGGTGAGAATGTGGAAGAGCAGGAACTCATTCATTGCTGGTGGAAATGCAAAAATGTACAGCCAATTTGGGAGACTGTTTGGCTTTTTACAAAATGAAACATACTCATAATCTTAGTATCCAACAATCATGTTCCTTCATATTTACCAACATGAGTTTCAAACATATCCACACAAAAACCTGCACACTTGTTTATAGCAGCTTTACTCAGAATTGTCAAAAGTTGGAAGCAATCAAGATGTCCTTCAGCAGATAAATGAATAAACTATGGTACATACAGACAATGGAAAATTATTCAGTGCTAAAAAGAAATGAGTCATTCAGCCATGAAAAGACATGAGGGAACTGTAAATGCATACTGTGAGGTAAAAGAAGCCGATCTGAAAAGAATACATAGTGTATGATTCCTACTAAATGAAATTCAAGAAAGGCCAAAACCATGGAGAGAGTAAAAAGATCAGTAGTTGCCAGGGGGTGGGGGAGGGATATATAGTCAGGACACAGGAAATTTAGGGCAGTGAAACTACTCTGTATGGTACTATAATGATGGATATAGGTCATTATATATTTGTTCAAACCAATAGCATGTAGAATACCAAGAGTGAACTGTAATATAAACCATGGCTTTGACTGTTTATGAAGTGTCAAAGTAGGTTCATCAATTGTGATAAATGTGCCGCTCTGATAGGGGAGGCTTATAATGGGGTAGACTTTGCAAACATGAAGCCAGAGTTACATAGGAAATCTCTCTACATTCCCATAAATTTTACAGTGAACCCAAAGCTGCTCTAAAAAATAAAGTCTTAATTAAAAAAATCCCTGCCTCTATGAGTTTGACAATTATAGATTTTTATATAAATGGAATCATACAGTATTTGTTATTCTGTGACTGGCCCGTTTCACTGAGCATAATGTCCTCAAGGCTATCCATGGTGATTAGCAAGGAAGGATTTTCTTGTGTTTTAAGGCTTTATTCCACTGTATGCATATAGCATATTTTTCTTTATCAGTTTATGTTGATGGACATTTAAGTTGCTTTTACATCTTAGCTATTGACAACAATGCTGCAATAATCCTGGGAGTGCAAATATCTTTTAAAGATCTTGATTTCAATGCTTGTGGATATATTTTATTTATTTATTTATTTATTCATTCATTATTATTATTACTAGAGGCCTGGTGCACAAAAATTTGTGCACTCAGGGGGGAGGGGGGGTTCCTCAGCCCAGCCTGTGCCCTCTTGCAGTCTGGGACCCCTCGGGGGATGACCACCTGCTGGCTTAGGCCCACTCCCCAGGGGATTGGGCCTAAGATGGCAATCAGACATCCCTCTGGCAGCTCGGCAGCCCTCGGGGGATGTTCACTTGCCAGCAGGGAGCAGGCCTAAACTGCAGTCGGACATCCTTAGCGCTGCTGAGGAGGAAGGAGAGGCTCCCACCACCACCGCTGCACTGGCAGCCATCAGCCTGGCTTGTGACTGAGCAGAGCTCCCCCCTGTGAGAGCGCCCTGACCACCAGGGGGCAGCTCCTGCATTGAGCGTCTGCCCACTGGTGGTCAGTGTGTGTCATAGTGACCAGTCATTCCCAGTCCTTCTGCTGTTAGGGTCAGTTTGCATATTACCCTTTTACTATATAGGATAGAGGCCTGGTGCACGGGTGGGGGCCAGCTAGTTTGCCCTGAAGGGTGTCCCGGATCAAGGTGGGGGTCCCCACTGGGGGGCCTAGCCAGCCTGGATGAGGGGATGATGGCTGTTTGCAGCTGGTCACACACCCTTCAGAGTGGGGGTCCCCACTGGGGTGCCTGGCCAGTCTGGGTGAGGGGCTGAGGACCGTTTTCAGGCTGGCGGGTGACTGAGGCTCCCAACCTCTCCTTTTTTTCTTTTTGTTTTATTCTGGGATTTATTTACCTTCTATGGCTGTCACTGGAGCTGAGAGCTGGCTTTAGTTCTGAGGCTCTGCTCCAGCTCTGAGACCTCAGCTGCTGAAAGCAGGTATCTGGGTTTGTTTGGGTTCTATAATTGAAACTCTGTTGCAACTCCAGCTCTGACAGCTGAAAGCAGGTTTCTGGAGCTTGTTTAGCTTCTATAATTGCAACATTGTTTCTTAGAGTGCAAGCTCAGAGGCCGGGAACGTTGGTTTCCTCCATCACTGGAGCAAGCAAGCCTCCTGTTTGCTTCAGCTGCCTGGCTGCCTGCCGCCATCTTGGTTGGCAGTTAATTTGCATATCTCGCTGATTAGCCAGTGGGAAGGGTAGCGAAGTTACGGTTAATTACCATGTTTCTCTATTATTAGATAGGATTATTACTAGAGGCCCAGTGCACAAAAATTTGTGCACTCAGGGGGGGGGTCCCTCAGCCCGGCCTGTGCCCTCTCACAGTCTGGGACCCCTCGGGGGATGACCACCTGCTGGCTTAGGCCCGCTCCCCAGGGGATTTGGCCTAAGCTGGCAGTCATACATCCCTCTGGCAGCCCGGGAACCCTCGGGGGATGTCCACTTGCCAGTGGGGAGCAAGCCTAAGCTGCAGTTGGACATCCTTAGCGCTGCTGAGGAGGTGGGAGAGGCTCCCACCACCACTGTGCTGGCAGCCGTCAGCCTGGCTTGTGGCTGAGCAGAGCTCCCCCATGTGGGAGCGCACTGACCACCAGAGGGGCAGGTACTGCATTGAGCATCTGCCCCATGGTGGTCAGTGTGTGTCATAGCGACCAGTCATTCCCAGTCATTCTGCTGTTAGGGTCAATTTGCATATTACCCTTTTATTATATAGGATAGAGGCCTGGTGCATGGGTGGGGGCTGGCTGGTTTGCCCTGAAGGGTGTCCCGGATCAGGGTGGGGGTCCTGCTGGGGTGCCTGGACAGCCTGGGAGAGGGGCTGAGGGCCGTTTTCAGACTTGCCACACCCCCTTCAGGGTGGGGGTCCCCAATGGAGTACCTGGCCAGCCTCGGTGAGGGGCTGAGGGTCGTTTTCAGCTTGGCCAAGGCCCCCAGTGGGGACCCTCACC
Organism: Myotis daubentonii; assembly: GCF_963259705.1. Classification (NCBI taxonomy): domain Eukaryota; kingdom Metazoa; phylum Chordata; class Mammalia; order Chiroptera; family Vespertilionidae; genus Myotis; species Myotis daubentonii. The sequence goes on along the minus strand of NC_081861.1, from coordinate 9,247,260 downwards.
CCATGAAGATGTGGCCAGCATGGGTTAGGGGATGATGGCTGTTTGCAGGCTGGCCACAGCCCTTTCAGGGTGGGGGTCCCCACTGGGGTGCCTGGACAGCCTGGGTGAGGGGCTGATGGCTGTTTGCAGGCTTGCCACAGCCCCTTCAGTGTAGGGGTGCCCACTGGGGTGCCTGGCTAGCCTGGGTGAGGGGCTGAGGGCTGTTTTCAGGCTGGCCAAACCCTCTTCAGGGAGGGGATCCTGCTAGAGTGCCTGGCCAGCCTGGGTGAGGGGCTGATGGCTGTTTGCAGGCTGGCCCCAGCCCCCAGGCACCCAAGCTTCCAGTGGAGGTGGCTGGAAGCAGGTATCTGGGATTTATTTGTCTTCTATAATTGAAATTTTGTTGCCTTAAGTGGAGACACAGCTGCTGGCTTCCTCCATCACCGGGGCAACCAAGCCTCCTGCTTGCTCCCGCTCCGTGGCTGCCAGCCACCATCTTGGTTGGGTTAATTTGCATATAGTCGCTCTGATTGGCTGGTGGGCGTGGTTTGGGGCATAGCGAAGGTGCGGTCAATTAGCATCTTTGTCTTTTATTAGTGTAGATTATTATTATTATTATTTAGGGAGAGTGGAAAAGAGAGGGAAAGACAGAGAGAAACATTGATGTGAGAGAAACACATCGATTGGTTGCCTCCTACATGAGCCCTGACCAAGGCCTCGGCCAGGGAGGAGCCTGCAACCAAGGTAGGTGCCCTTGACCAGAATCAAACCCAGGACCCTTTGGTCCGCAGGCAGACATGCTATCCACTGAGCCAAGGGCTATGCTTGTGGATATATACCCAGAAGTGGGATTGCTAGATGACATGGGTACTTTTATTTTAATTTTCTGAGAAACCTCCATACTATTTTCATAGCAGCTGGGCCATTTTACATTCCCATCAATACAGTAAAAAAGGTTTTGATTTCTCCATGTCTTCATCTACACTTGTTATCTTTTTTTTTTAATTAGCCATACTAACAGGTGTCTGGCAATGCCTCACTGTGGTTTTGTTTTGCATTTCCCTGGTAATTAGTGATGCTGAGCATCTTTTCATATACCTGTTGGCATTTGTAGGGTTCTTTGTAGGCATGTCTATTCAAGTACTTTGCCTATTTTTAGTTGCGTTGTGTTTTTTCCTATTGAATTGCACAAATTCCTTATATATTTTCAATATTATCCCCTTATGAGGTATATGGTTGCCAAGTAGTTTCTTCCCTTACATGGGTTGTGTTTTTTCCTTTGTTGTGCAGAGAGGTTTTTAGTTTGATACAGTCACATCAAACTAGTTAGATGTCTATTTTTGTTTTTGCTTGCCTGTGCTTTTGGTGTTATATCAAAAAAAAAAAAAATCATTGGCCAGATTGATGTTCAGAAGTTTCCCTAATATTTTCTTCTAGGAGTTTTGCAATTTCAGGTCTTGAACTTGTTTTTACCTATTTTGAATTAATTTCTGTGAAGGATGTTAGATAAGGGTTTAATTTCATAAGTGGATGCTTTAACAATATTAAATCTCCCAATCCACGACTATCTCTCCATTTTATTTTTGTCTGTCTTTCATCAATGTTTAGCAGTTTCCCATGTACATTTCCTTAGTTAAGTCAAATATTTTATAGCTTTTGATGCTATGGTAAATAGGATTATTTTCACCCTAGGTGCTTTGTCTCAGTGGACAGAGTGTTGGCCCTTGGACTGAAGGGTCCTGGGTTCAATTCTGGTCAAGGGCACATACCTGGGTTGTGGGCTCAATCACTGTCCCTGGTCCAGGCTGGTGCAGGAGGCAACCAATTGATGCCTCTCTCACATCCACTTCTCTCTCTGTCTCTCCCCCTCCCTTCCACTCTTGCCGGGGTCGAACCCCAGCAGGTCCAGGGGTCCCCAAAGGTGTGGACGGAGTCGGCGAAGAAGGAATGACATGGAGACAGCGTTCAGTTGATCAGTAGCCTAGCCAGGATCTCTAGCCAGGATCTCCAGCCAAGTTCTGGTCTGGATCTCCAGAGAGGTTCTGCTTCAGATCTCCAGCGAGGTTCTGTAGCCATGTTCCCTCGCTAGGTTCTTCAGCCAGGTTCTGTCCAGGCTCTCCAGCCAGGTTCAGTCACCAGGTTCTAGTCAGGTTCAGTCCAGGATCTTTTGCCATGTTCTCTCCAGCAAAGTTCGTCTGTCTGTAGGTTCTGTGTAGGTTCTGTCTGTAGGTTCTCTCTTGTAAGTTCTGTGTTCTAAGTTCTGTCTCTCTCTGTCTTGTTACATCTGTATTTATACCAGTTGATTCAATCCTATCAATCTCTATTACAAAGGTTAGGGCGTTTCTTATCTCCATTCCAGGGAGTAAAGATTATGTAGCTTAAGCATGATTGTTCATAGTTAAAGTGATTAATTACCTGCCTGGCACTTAGTTGAGGGGTTTTATTCCCTCCCTAACTTCAGGGGAAAATCCCTACCTGGGGATTCAACCTTTCTTGGAGAGGTGACCTTGGTTAAAACACAGCGCCAAGAAGGTGAGCAAACATATTAAGAACCGTATGCCATATATGCCAGGTCCCTTGAAACAGCAAGGATGGACCGGCTCCTGGCACACTCTCTCTAAAATTCAATGGAAAAATATGCTCCAGTGAGGATTAAATAAATAAATAGGATTATTTCCTTTACTTTTATTTTTGACTAGAGGCACGATGCATGAAATTCGTGCAAGAGTAAGCCTTTGCAGCCACGGTGGCTGCCTCGATCCCTCCCTTGCAGCCGCAGTGGCTGCCTCAATCCCGCAGCTGCAGCCCCAGCTTTGTCCAGGAGGTTGTCCGGAAGGACATCCAGACGGTCGTTCAGTCGATTTGCATATTACGCTTTTATTATCATAGTTGATTGTCAATGTTTAGATAAAACTGGTTTTCGTATGTTGATGTTGTTTTCAGGAACTATACCGAATTCATTTATTAGTTCTAACAGTCTTTGTGAAGAGTTTTAAGATTTTTTTATGTACAAGAGCATGTCATCAGCAAACATGTTTCATATCGTTCTTTTTGAATGGATGGCTTTTATTTCTTTTCTTGCCTAATTGCAGCATTGTTCACAGCAGTAGTTATAAACTAATAGCAACCATTAGTGTCCATCCACTATAGGATGGCATAATCCGATCATAATCACTTTGCTAAAATCATACACTGGAATTCTAGTCAACAATAGAGGCAAAGGGTCTATAGCTACTGTGAATGACATAGATGAAGTCTCTCAAATTTGATACAGAATGGCAGAAGGGAGCTATAAAAGGAAGCAGGCAGTAAAATTTGGTTTATATAACTTCATATAAAGTGGGAACCTATTAAGAAAAGCACTGAGGCCCTCACTGGTTTGGCTCAGTGGATAGAGCATCGGCCTGCGGACTGAAGGGTCCCAGGTTCGATTCCAGTCAAGGGCATGTACCTTGGTTGCAGGCACATCCCCAGGAGGGCGTGTGCAGGAGGCAGCTGATCGATGTTTCTCTCTCATCAATGTTTCTAGCTCTCTATCCCTCTCCCTTCCTCTCTGTAAAAAATTAATAAGATATATTTTTTTTAAAAAAAGAAAAGCACTGAGAAGATTATCACAAAGTCAGGATAATAACTATATCCTTTGGGGAGGGAGTGGATTGTGATTGGAAGGAATTCTAGAAGACTGGCAACAGTCTATTTCTTGACCTTGGTCCTGGTCACATGGGTGTTTGCTTTCATAAAGTATCTAAACTTGGCAGATAAGTTGTATGTACTCCTCTATAGCTCAGATTTGAAAAACACGTCCCCATCCTCCACTCCCCCCCCCAAAAGGAATACAAAGAAAAACATGTGAAGTAGAAATTTTGATGAGGTTTGAATTGTTATGGATGAAAAACTTGATTTCCTAATCAAAGATCAGCAACTGTACATTATCATTAAAAGAGAGGGGAAGCAGGGATTCTTTAAACTCTAGGTACCCCATAATCAAATCATGTCTCTAAACCTCTCTCTTGCCAGATATTTCACCCTCTGTTTATATCGATTCCCAACTCACTGATGACAAATTGGGGGATCATCATCAATGATAAGATCATGAGACAGCACAGGCCAAATGCATTACAGTGAGACTGGGCCACTACAACTAAATGCAAGCAGGCGCTGGTGGTGGAGGGAGGGTGGGGTGTATGGCACATGGCCACCTGTGCCTTCTTCTCAGGAGACTTCACATTCAACAGCTGCTCCTGCCTGGAGACCTCCCTATGCTAGAGAATCTAGAGTAAGCTGAGGACTGCCTTATTCTCATGTGAGACTGCACATGACATTGACAATGGCAGAAGCAATGGTGGGAGTGTAGAGTAGGTTGGTTTAGCTTGGGCACTGTACAGGGTGCTAGTCTCTTACTGTTTCTAAACTCTGCACAAGAGAACTGCAACAAAATTGCCAGTAGGGCCCAGGTGGGTGTGGCTCAGCCGTTGAGCATCCACCCAGGACCGAAGAGCTCACTGGTTTGATTCCCCGTCAGGGCACATGCCCGGGGTTGTGGGTTCGGTCCCCAGGGTGGGGCTTGCAGGAGGCAGCCAATCCATGATTCTCTCTCATCATGGATGTTTCTATCGCTCTCTCCTTCTTCCCTCCTCTCTGATATCATTAAAGATTTATTTTAAAATATATATTAGGTACCAAATTTTCCTGGTCAAGACGGTTCTGGACACGGAAGTTGTCCAGAAAGCAAACAAAAAAGACATCGCTTTCAGACTTGCCAGCACTATGGTAGATAAGGCTGACACATACTGTGTCCTCTGAGGAATACTGTGTCATCTACCCATCCATCCAGCCAGCCATCCGTCCATCCGTCCATCCAGCCATCCATCCATCCGTCCATCCACCCATCCAGCCATCCAGCCATCCATCCAGCCGTCCATCCAGCTGTCCATCCGTCCAGCCAGCCAGCCAGCCAGCCATCCGTCCATCCGTCCATCCAGCCGTCCATCCATCCATCCAGCCATCCATCCGTCCAGCCATCCGTCCATCCAGCCACTGATGGTTCACACGTGAGAGGCAGTGAGCCCTGGCTGAGCCCCGGGAGGGTGGGCGTTTGTGGCGGTTTGCACCGTGAGGGGGACGTGAGCGGCATCCAGCAGATGGACCTCTGGGCACTGCGGCCCCGTGGGCACAGGAGCCGTCACTGCCCTTCACCTGGGGGCGGGGGGCTGCTTCCCTCCCGCGTGAGCTGTGTGTGTGTGTGTGCGGGGGGGGGGGACGCCACGTGAGCTGTGTGTGTGCGAACGGGTGTGTGTGTGGGGCGGGGCTGCTTCCCTCCCGCGTGAGCTGTGTGTGTGCGGGTGTGTGTGTGTGTGTGTGTGTGTGTGGTGGCGGGGGGCGCCGCGTGAGCTGTGTGTGTGCGAATGGGGGTGTGTGCGGCGGGGGGGGGGGGACTGCTTCCGTCCCGCGTGAGCTGTGTGTGTGCGGGGGTGTGTGTGTATGGGGGTGTGTGTGTGCTGGGGGGACGCCGCGTGAGCTGTGTGTGTGCGAACGGGTGTGTGTGTGGGGGGACTGCTTCCCTCCCGCGTGAGCTGTGTGTGCGGGGGGGTGGGGTGGGGGGGGCTGCTTCCCTCCCGCGTGAGCTGTGTGTGCGAACGGGGGTGTGTGCGGGGGGTGGGCTGCTTCCCTCCCGTGTGAGCTGTGTGTGTGCGGGTGTGTGTGTGTGCAGGGGGTGTGTGTGTGTGCGGGCGGAGGTGTGTGAGTGTGCGGGTGTGTGTGTGTGCGGTGTGTGTGTGTGTGTGTGTGTGTGTGCGGGGGCTGTGTGTGTGCAGGTGTGTGTGTGTGTACAGGGTGTGTATGTGTGCGGGGTGTGTGAGTGTGTGCATGTGTGTGTGTGCGCGCGGGGTGTGTGTGTGCATGTGTGTGTGGTGTGTGTGTGCAGGTGTGTGTGTGTGCAGGCAGGGGTGTGTGCGGGTGCGGGTATGCGTGTGTGTGTGTGTGCAGGGGGTGTGTGTGTGTGCGGGCGGAGGTGTGTGAGTGTGCGGGGGGGTGTGTGTGCGCGGGCGGAGGTGTGTGTGTGTGCGGGGGGGGTGTGTGCGCTCGGGGAGTGTGTGTGTGTGCGGGTGTGTGTGTGTGTGTGTGCAGGGGGTGTGTGTGTGTGCGGGCGGAGGTGTGTGTGTGTGCGGGGTGTGTGTGTGTGCAGGTGTGTGTGTGTGCAGGTATGTGTGTGTGTGTGCGCGGGGCGTGTGTGTGTGCAGGGTGTGTGTGTGTGTGCGGGGGGGGGTGTGCGCTCGGGGGGTGTGTGTGTGTGCGCGGGGTGTGTGTGTTTGCGGTGTGTGCGGGTGTGTGTGTGTGTGCAGGTGTGTGTGTGTGTGTGTGGTGTGTGTGTGCGGGTGTGTGTGTGTGTGCGGGGTGTGTGTGTGTGCGGGATGTGTGTGTGTGTGCAGGTGTGTGTGTGCGGACGGTGTGTGTGTGCATGTGTGTGTGCACGCGCGGTGTGTGTGTGTGCATGTGTGTGTGTGTGCATGTGTGTGTGTGCGCACGGGGTGTGTGTGTGCATGTGTGTGTGGTGTGTGTGTGCAGGTGTGTGTGTGTGCAGGCAGGGGTGTGTGCGGGTGCGGGTATGCGTGTGTGTGTGTGTGCAGGGGGTGTGTGTGTGTGCGGGCGGAGGTGTGTGTGTGTGCGGGGTGTGTGTGTGTGCAGGTGTGTGTGTGTGCAGGGGGTGTGTGTGTGTGCAGGTATGTGTGTGTGTGTGCGCGGGGCGTGTGTGTGTGCAGGGTGTGTGTGTGTGTGCGGGGGGGGGTGTGCGCTCGGGGGGTGTGTGTGTGTGCGCGGGGTGTGTGTGTTTGCGGTGTGTGTGCGGGTGTGTGTGTGTGTGCAGGTGTGTGTGTGTGTGTGGTGTGTGTGTGCGGGTGTGTGTGTGTGTGTGCGGGGTGTGTGTGTGTGCGGGATGTGTGTGTGTGTGCAGGTGTGTGTGCGCGGACGGTGTGTGTGTGCATGTGTGTGTGCACGCGCGGTGTGTGTGTGTGCATGTGTGTGTGTGTGCATGTGTGTGTGTGCGCGCGGGGTGTGTGTGTGCATGTGTGTGTGGTGTGTGTGTGCAGGTGTGTGTGTGTGCAGGCAGGGGTGTGTGCGGGTGCGGGTATGCGTGTGTGTGTGTGTGCAGGGGGTGTGTGTGTGTGCGGGCGGAGGTGTGTGAGTGTGCGGGGGGGGGTGTGTGCGCGGGCGGAGGTGTGTGTGTGTGCGGGGGGGGTGTGTGCGCTCGGGGAGTGTGTGTGTGTGCGGGTGTGTGTGTGTGTGTGTGCAGGGGGTGTGTGTGTGTGCGGGCGGAGGTGTGTGTGTGTGCGGGGTGTGTGTGTGTGCAGGTGTGTGTGTGTGCAGGTGTGTGTGTGTGTGCAGGGTGTGTATGTGTGCGGGGTGTGTGTGTGTGCAGGTGTGTGTGTGTGCGCGGGGTGTGTGTGTGCGGGCGGAGGTGTGTGCGTGTGCGGGGTGTGTGTGTGTGCAGGGTGTGTGTGTGTGCGGGGTGTGTGTGTGTGCAGGTATGTGTGTGTGTGTGCGCGGGGTGTGTGTGTGTGCAGGGTGTGTGTGTGTGTGCGGGGGCGGGGGGTGTGCGCTCGGGGTGTGTGTGTGTGTGCGCGGGGTGTGTGTGTTTGCGGTGTGTGTGCGGGGTGTGTGTGTGTGTGCAGGTGTGTGTGTGTGTGCGCGGGGTGTGTGTGTGTGCGGGGTGTGTGTGTGTGCGGGGTGTGTGTGTGTGCAGGCTGTGTGTGTGTGTGTGCGCGGGGTGTGTGTGCGCTCGGGGTGTGTGTGTGTGTGTGTGTGTGTGTGCGGTGTGTGTGTGTGTGTGCAGGGGTGGGCGGGCGGGGGGGGGGGGGGCTGTGCCGGCGGCGGCGGGCGGGTATTTAAATCGCGAGGCGCACGCGTCCCCGGGCTGCCTGCCGGGGCGGGTCCTGCGCGGCGCTCTCTCCTCCCGGAGCGCGGCCGGCCCGCGGCAGGGGGCGGGGTCGCACCTCCTCCCGGCGCCGGCGCCAGCGGAGCCTGCGGACGCCGCCATGGAGATCCCGGCGCTGCTCCCGGCCCGCGGGGCGCCCCAGGGCGGCGGCGCCGGCAGCCCGGCGGGCGGCGGCCGGGTCCCCGGCGCCCCCGACCCGCGGGCCGGCCAGGCCCCCGCGCGCCGCCTCCTGCTGCTGCGGGGCCCCCAAGATGGCGGGCGCGGGCGGCGGCGCCAGGAGGCCCGCGCGGCCTCGCGGGGCCCAGGCCCCAGCCCTCTGGCGCCCAGGCCCCGGCCGGCGGCCGGCGGCGGCGGCGGCGGCGACGACTTCTTCCTGGTGCTGCTGGACCCGGTGGGTGGCGACGCGGGGCCCGCGGGCGCCGGCCAGGCCGCGGGGCCCGTGTGGAGGGAGGAGGCCGGGCCGGGCCCCGGGCTCCGGGGGGGCGAGGGCGGCGCGAACCCCGCGGGCCGGCCCGCGCCGGGGCCCCGCTGCCTGTCGGCGCTCCCGGCCGCGCTGCCCGCCGCGGCCCCGGCCCCGGCCCCGCTGGCCGCCCCGCTGGCCGCCCCGCTGCCCAGGCCGGGCCTGGGCCCCGCCGCGGCCTTCGCGGGCACCGTGACCCTCCACAGCCAGAACCTGCTGCTGCGCTTCGAGAACGGCGTCCTGACCCTCGCCGCGCCCCCGCCGCCCCCGCCCCCCCCTCCCCCGCCGCCCGCCTGGGAGCCGGGGGTCGCGCCCGCCCCGCAGCCCTCCCCGCCGCCCCAGCCCGCGGGCCCGATCGCGCCCCAGGCCGGGGCCCCGCACGCCGCCGCCGCCGCCACCACGCAGCCCGGCGACTGCCCCGACCGGCCGCCCGACCTGCTGCTGGCCGAGCCCGCCGAGCCCCCGCCCGCGCCCGCGCCCGCGCCCGAGGAGGACGCCGACGCCGAGGCCGAGGCCGAGGCCCTGGCCCCGGTGGCGCCCGCCGGCCCGAGCCCCCGCGCGCCCCTGGGCCCGGCCGCCGCCGCGGGGCTGCTGCTCTACCTGTGCCCCGAGGCGCAGTGCGGCCAGACCTTCGCCAAGAAGCACCAGCTGAAGGTGCACCTGCTGACGCACAGCAGCAGCCAGGGCCAGCGGCCCTTCAAGTGCCCGCTGGGCGGCTGCGGCTGGACCTTCACCACGTCCTACAAGCTCAAGCGGCACCTGCAGTCGCACGACAAGCTGCGGCCCTTCGGCTGCCCGGCGCCCGGCTGCGGCAAGAGCTTCACCACCGTGTACAACCTCAAGGCGCACATGAAGGGCCACGAGCAGGAGAACTCCTTCAAGTGCGAGGTGTGCGAGGACAGCTTCCCCACGCAGGCCAAGCTGAGCGCCCACCAGCGCAGCCACTTCGAGCCCGAGCGGCCCTACCAGTGCGCCTTCTCGGGCTGCAAGAAGACCTTCATCACCGTCAGCGCGCTCTTCTCCCACAACCGCGCCCACTTCCGCGAGCAGGAGCTCTTCTCCTGCTCCTTCCCGGGCTGCAGCAAGCAGTACGACAAGGCCTGCCGCCTCAAGATCCACCTGCGCAGCCACACGGGCGAGCGGCCCTTCCTGTGCGACTTCGACGGCTGCGGCTGGAACTTCACCAGCATGTCCAAGCTGCTGCGGCACAAGCGCAAGCACGACGACGACCGCCGCTTCCTGTGCCCCGTGCAGGGCTGCGGCAAGTCCTTCACGCGCGCCGAGCACCTCAAGGGCCACAGCATCACCCACCTGGGCACCAAGCCCTTCGTGTGCCCCGTGGAGGGCTGCTCCGCCCGCTTCTCCGCGCGCAGCAGCCTCTACATCCACTCCAAGAAGCACCTGCAGGACGTGGACACCTGGAAGAGCCGCTGCCCCGTCTCCACCTGCAACAAGCTCTTCACCTCCAAGCACAGCATGAAGACCCACATGGCCAAGAGGCACCACCTGGGCCAGGACCTGCTGGCCCAGCTCGAGGCCGCCACCGCCCTCACGCCCAGCAGCGAGCTGGCCAGCCAGGGCCACAGCGACCTCAGCGACGCCGAGCTGGTGTCCCTCTTCTCGGACGTGCCCGGCGGCGGCGGGGGCGCTGGCGGCGGGGGCGGGGGCGGCCAGCTCGGCTCCGCCGCGGTGCTGGACACGGCCCTGGTCAACTCGGGCATCTTGACTATCGACGTGGCCTCCGTGAGCTCCACTCTGGCCGGGAGCCTCCCCGCCGGCGGCGGCAGCGGCAGCGGAGGCAGCGGCGCCGCCTTGGGGCCGCCCGTGGACCCCCGGGCCCTGCTGGCCACCACCGACCTGCCTCAGAGCCTGGATACCTCGCTCTTCTTCGGGACGACGGCCACCGGCTTCCAGCACAGCCCCCTGGACATGGACGACGTGTCCGGCCCGGGCGCGGGGCCCCTGGGGGCTCTGGGCTCCCTGGCCATGAAGACCTGCGGCCAGGAGCCCCAGGCCCTGACGCCCAGCAGCAAGCTGACCGTGGACACCGACGCGCTGACGCCGTCCAGCACCCTCTGCGAGAGCAGCGTCTCCGAGCTGCTGACGCCCAAGGCCGACTGGGCCGTCCATCCCGACTCGGACTTCTTCGCGCAGGAGGACGAGGACGACACCCAGTTCGGCTTCTCCCATCCCGCGGGGAGCCACGGCTGTCCGAAAGAGACGGATCTCATCGCCGTGACTGGCAGCTCCTTCTTGGTCTGAGCCCACGCCCTTCATTCCTCGCCACGGGGCTGACGTCCGTCCGTCCGTCCGTCCGTCCGTTCGTGACGCTCGATGTTAAGGATGCTCTGGACTGTGTGTGGGACTGCGGCCCTGTCTCTTGGGCCCGAGAAAGAACATGGCCCCGGGCCACGCCTTTGCAGGTCTCAATTCTGACCTTGAATCTGGAACTGTCGAGTTGAGTGACCCTGAGCAAGTCACTTAACCTATCTGAGCCTTAATGTCCTTATTTATAAAATGAGGTGGTTTGAATAGATTGCTTCTGAGGTCCTTTGAGCTCTGTGGTTCCTTGATAATATACTTCTTTTCATAAAAAAATGACATTTTCAGTACCAGTGTTGCATGTACTTTTTAAAAAATCATGCATAAAATACACAATTATATGAGTATCTATGTTTTTGGTGTCCAACTTCAGCAGTTATGAATTCATGAACAATCTTGTTTAATCTCCACTTTAACCCTCTTGCAGTATTATTTCGGAGTAAATATCAAACATCACATCATTTTATGGTTGATTCCAACCGTTAATACTCAATATATAGTTCTTTACGTTATGGGTTCTTTTAGGAAAATAACTGCAATTCCATTATCATACTTAAAGTTAACAATAACTTCTTAATAGTAATAAATGTTCAGTCCGGGTTTCAATATCCAATTTTTTCATAAATGCTAGGTTGTTTTAATATTTTGAATAATTAGAATACTATTAAGTCTCTTAAGTGTCTTCTTTTTTTTTTAAATTAAAATATTAACTTTTTATTTTTCAATTGTATTTGTCATACAACATATTTCACTGTACAACACAGTTACCTGCCATTTATATAAATTACAAAGTGATCACCCCCAGAAGTGTCTTGTTCATCTATATATTTCCCCTTTGCCTACTTTTCTTGCAGTTTTATTCATTGAAAAATTGAGGTGGTTTTACATGTAGCATTTGCCACAGTCTTAAGTTTTGTTGATGACATCCCCCTGGTGTTAAGTTCCTCTTCCCTCTGTTTCCTTAACTTTATAGTTGGAGCTAGGGAGTTGGTCAGACTGGAAATATGACTTTTTGTGCAGGCATGTTTTATAGGCTGTGTTGTGCTCATTTATCAGTAGCCTATAATGTCTGGTGTTAATTTCGAGATATCCACAGCTGCTGCTGTTCATTGCATTAATTCATGATTACTTGTGCTTCTGAATATCATGAATTGTTCTTGTAGAGTTACTATTAGCGGAGGAAGATATGCTGTTTAAGGCATTTGTAAGAGATTAATAGAAATATTATTCAATGCCAAAATATTTTCTTAAGTAATGATAGAACTAGCGAGAAAAAAAGATAACAAAAATATGTTGGCTGCCCTCACCGTTTATCTTTCTGACCTCTTTTGAAATGGGAGGCTTCCTTGTAGAAATGGCCAGCCAGGTCTTTGACATGAAATGGACCCAGGGTCAAATTTGTGATGGATAAGTGGCCTTGAATAAATTAGTGTCACAAAGCCTCAGTTTTCTAGCTGTCAAATGGTCCTAGCAGTGCACACGCATAGTTCACACACCTTAGACTTTTCCAGTTATATTAATATGTAAAGAAAAACATTTGTGTTGGTGTATTTTGATGAACTTATATAACCTTTTTACCCTCTTATTCCTTCCTGCTATAAGGGAAAAATTGGAGTAATTTAGTCCTATTTATGTTCAGACAATAAGGTTTTTAAGGATTAAGATGAAGCAGAATAGGGAATCTATGTATTCCCTCCAATGAACAGTTTCCTCCCCAGGAGTTTCAGTGGGGAAATGCTAGGAGACATTCCTCACAGTTACTTCCACATCCCTCTCCATTAGATCAATTTGACACCATCTTCGCTCTGTTTCCAAAGTCAGACTTCACTGGGACTGTGGATCCTGCTGTTGCATGAGTCACTGATAATGGAGCACAGGGTTCCTCCTGTCTGGTCTGGAGAGCTCATTGTTTGCACTTGCCCAGAGTTGGAAGGAAAGATTGAATTTGAATATTGTGTAAATTGTCACCTTATGTGAGTATAGCATTTTGAATTTTTTTTCTTATTTTTTCTTTATTGATTAAGGTATTACATATGTGTCCTTATCGCCCCATTGCTCCCCCCTCCACTCATGCCCTCACCCCCCTGTTGTCTGTGTCCATTGGGCATTTTGAATTTTGTGGAACATCTTTACAACAGGTAAAGATGAAAAAGTCATATTTGTTATTCAGAATGACCCTGTGTAGTTTTGGCAAAAAGTCTGTGCTTTGGCTCATGTGACAGTTTAGCCAACTCACATTCAAAGTGGACTTTAGCCAGTGACTTACAGCTTTAAAAAAAAGAAAAAATTCTTTTCACCTCCCCCTTCCCACTCATCCAACTTTCATGATTCGTTCCTGTGTTATAATTAGCTGCTGTTTTCCACTTTAATTGGTTTATTACTTTCTGCTTTCTTCACACTCCACTCCTTTGCATGCACATTCCGGTTCTTGCCATGCTTCTTTTTTCTTCTTAAGTAGTTAGATCTCTTCCTGCCACTATCCCTCAGACATTTGCCTCATGGCCCATTTTCTGCCAATGATAACATTTGCTGAGTATACACTGCAGTTCTGTGTGTACAGTAAGAAGTTATTTTCTGAGCTTAGATAATAATTCATGTGTATGTGATGTGACGCAGATAATAGATTATTTTCTATACTGTTCAGATGAGAAATTTCGGTTTCATTTCCATTTTTTAAATGTTTTTGCAAAGGAGTTCTGCTAATTAATACTTGCTCTAGTTTATTAGTCCAATAGTGTTTGCATGTGAATGTCTATGGAGGACAGTTATTGTAGCACTTTGGCAGTGCACTAATTATTTCCACTTTGAAATGTTTCTGTAGTGTGTGTGTGTTGGGTATACACACATATATTTTTACAGTGGTTGTATTCATTTATTGAACAAAAATTAGTCATACTTTTTGCTCAGAATTTCATTGTGTCTACTTACTCAATTATTTTCTCTTTGCTTTAGAAATATTTATATTCATAAAGTGCATTTCAAAAAATATTGTCAATCATTAAAACCTCTTAAATAGACCACTATTTTTCATGTCTGACAGATATGTGTGTTATGTATTAAAATGAACACACAAGTAGCAAACATTAAATAAATTATTTAAACATGAAAAGAACTTAATACTGTGACTTAATTTTTAATTTCTTAAACCAACTTCTTTCCAATAAAATAATAATCTATATTTTTAATACTCCTTGCTGGAATTTTCAAAGGACAAATGTTGCTTTTTTCAAAACAAACCATTTATTTATCTACTAGAGGCCCAGTGCACAAATTTGTGCATGGGTGGGGTCTTGATGGGGGGGGTGGGGGTTAAGGGTGAAGGCTGGGATGTGTTTGGTCCTCCGGGTGGGCAGTGGTGCTGTCGGGATCATGCAGGTGGCACTGGTGCCTGGCCCATTCTCCAGAGATTGGACCTGCAGGACTACTGAGGGAGTGAGTGGCTGCCACCAGGCTGGTGAGCCGTCAGGACGGGTCAGTCAGCTGAGCGGCATTCCCACTGTGAGAGTACACTGACCACCAGGGGGAAGCTCCTGCATTGAGTGTCTGCCCCCTGGTGGTCAGTGCGCATCATAGCGCCTGGTCGTTCTGGTCGTTTGGTCGCTTAGGCTTTTATATAAATAGACTAGAGGCCCAGTGCACAAAAATTTGTGCACTCGGGGGGGAGAGGGGGGTCCCTCAGCCCGGCCTCTAGCAGTCTGGGACCCCTCTGGAGATAATGCCCTGCTGGGTTAGGCCTGCTCCCGGGTGGCAGAGGGCAGGCCCAATCCCTAGGTGCAGCCCCTGGTTGGGCTCAGAGCAGGGCCGATTGGGGAGTTGGGGCACCGCCCCCTGTCATGCACAGAGCAGGGCGATAGGGAGGTTGTGATTCCACCCTCAGTCATGCTCAGGGTAGGGCCGACTGGGGGGTTGGGGCACCATCCCCTGTCACACTCAAGGCAGGGTTGATGGGGAGGTTGCGGCGCCACCCCGTCATGCACAGAGCAGGGAAAATCAGGGGGTTGGGGCGCTGCCCCCTGTCACGCACAGAGCAGGGCCCATCAGGGGGTTGGGGCATTTCCCCCTGTCACTCACAGAGCAGGGCCCATCAGGGGGTTTGGGCGCTGCCCCCTGTCACGCTGATCCCAGTGCTGGGAGGCATATTACCCTTTTACTATATAGCATAGAGGCCTGGTGCACGGGCGGGGGCCGGCTGGTTTGCCCTGAAGGGTGTCCTGGATCAGGGTGGGGGTCCCCACTGGGGTGCCTGGCCAGGCTGGATGAGGGGATGATGGCTGTTTGCAGCTGGTCACAAACCCTTCAGGGTGGGGGTCCCCACTGGGGTGCCCGCCAGTCTGGGTGAGGGGCTGAGGGCTGTTTTCAGGTTGGGGGTGATTGAAGCTCCCAACCGCTCCTTTTTTCCTTTTTTTTTTTTTTTTTTTTTTTTTTTTATTCTGGGCAAGCTTTAGCTTGAGGCTTGGCACCAGCTCTTAGGCCTCCGCTGCTGAAAGTAGGTTTCTGGCCTTTGCTTACAATGTTGCGATCCTGCTGGCTGAAATCCGGCAGTATTTGTTACATAGTTTCTTAAACTGCCAGCTCAGAGGCCTGCAAGGCAGGCGGGGAACGTTGGTTTCCTCCGTCACTGAGGCAAGCAAGCCTCATGTTAGTTTCAAGCTGCCTGGCTGCCGGCCGCCATCTTGGCTGTCAGTTAATTTGCATATCTCGCTGATTAGCCAATGGGAAGGGTAGCGGTCATATGCCAATTACCATGTTTCTCTTTTATTAGTGTAGATGAGCTCACAGTTTCAAGTGATTTCTCTTTCAACATCATTTTCTAGAAAAATGGTGAAGCCTTTATAATTTCAGTGAAAGCAATTTAATTTCTGTTGGTAGTGGTATTTTAAATAATGTACATGTTTTAATGTAATCCTATTTTCTTTCTCAGTTATTGATTTTTATTTTAAAATGGACACAAGACACTGTGGGGGTGGGGTAAGGGCATGTGCCGGGGGGAGGGGAGGCCAGGGGAAGGTCAATGGGGGAAAAAAGGAGACATGTACTACTATGTGTAATACTTTAAACAATAAAATAAAATTTAAAAAAATCTTGCCAATTGAAAACACAATAACATGATGATTTAAAAAGAAGTCTGATACTATGGGCTCTGTTGATCATAAGTTAAAAATATATTTGCCTTGGCTTTAATTTTACCAGCTAGTATCTACACTAATAAAAGAGAAACATGGTAATTGGCGTACGGCCGCTACCCTTCCCATTGGCTAATCAGCGAGATATGCAAATTAACTGTCAGCCAAGATGGCGGCCGGCAGCCAGGCAGCTTGAAACTAACATGAGGCTTGCTTGCCTCAGTGACGGAGGAAACCAACGTTCCCTGCCTGCAGCTGCAGGCCTCTGACCCTGCAGTTTAAGAAACATTGTAACGAATACTGCCGGACTTCAGCCAGCAGAATCGCAACATTGTAAGCAAAGGCCAGAAACCTTTCAGGAGCGGAGGCCTAAGAGCTGGTGCCAAGCCTCAAGCTAAAGCTGGCCCAGAATAAAAAAAAAAAAAGGAAAAAAGGAGCGGTTGGGAACTTCAGTCACTCCCAGCCTGAAAACAGCCCTCAGCCCCTCACCCAGACTGGCCAGGCACCCCAGTGGGGACCCCCACACTGAAGGGTTTGTGACCAGCTGCAAACAGCCATCATCCCCTCACCCAGGCTGGCCAGGCACCCCAGTGGGGACCCCCACCCTGATCCAGGACACCCTACAGGGCAAACCAGCCGGCACCCACCCATGCACCAGGCCTCTACCCTATATAGTAAAAGGGTAATATGCCTCCCAGCACTGGGATCAGCGGAGCCACGAGGCCTCCCGGCACCGGGATCAGCATGACAGGGGGCAGCGCCCAAACACCCTGATCGGCCCTGCTCTGTGTGTGACAGGGTGCAGCACCCCAACCCCCCCCCCCCCGGCCCTGCTCTGTGTGTGACAGGGGGCAGTGCTCCAACCCCCGGATTGGCCCTGTTCTGTGCGTGACAGGGGGTGGCGCCGCAACCTCCCCATCGACCCTGCCTTGAGTGTGACGGGCGGTGCCCCAACCCCCTAATCGGCCCTACCCTGAGCGTGACTGGGGGTGGCATCGCAACCTCCCGATCCGCCCTGCTCTGTGCATGATGGGGGCGGCTCCCCAACTCCCCAATCGGCCCTGCTCTGAGCCCAACCACGGGCTGCACCTAGGGATTGGGCCTGCCCTCTGCCACCCGGGAGCAGGCCTAATCCAGCAGGTCGTTATCTCCCGAGGGGTCCCAGACTGTGAGAGGGCACAGGCCGGGCTGAGGGACCCCCCCTTCCCCCTGAGTGCACAAATTTTTGTGCACCGGGCCTCTAGTATTATTATAATACAACACTTGAGTAGAAAAACATGGAACATGGATAGATTATGAAATGTATTTGTCTCTGTGACCTAAACTCTTTTTAAAAATATATTTTAACTGATTTCAGAGAGTGACTATAGAAAACTTAGAATTATACATATTATCACAATTTTTTAAATTAAAATTACATATATTGCTCTTGCTTTATTTCTGTAGGCCAGCACCAATCTGGATGTTACATTACCTTTCTAGTTTACTGTGCATTAAAATGAGCTTGGCAGTTTCTGCTGTCCATTAAGTGTGTTTTCTACGACTGATTTTCTTAACTGTGTTTTTATTGATTTCAGAGAGGAAGTGAGAGGGAAATAGAGAGAAACATCAGTGATGAGAATCATTGATTGGCTGCCTCCTGCACGCCC
This sequence comes from Myotis daubentonii, assembly GCF_963259705.1. Lineage (NCBI taxonomy): Eukaryota > Metazoa > Chordata > Mammalia > Chiroptera > Vespertilionidae > Myotis > Myotis daubentonii. The sequence continues at coordinate 9,229,797 of NC_081861.1, read as the reverse complement.
CCTACTAGAGACTGAGCTTGAAACCCGGGCATGTGCCCTGACCTCCTAGTTCTTAGGTCGATGCTCAACCACTGAGCCATACCGGCAGGGCCATTATATTCAGTGTTAATTCCTGTAAGTGGAAAACCTTCGCATAAAAATATGACATGATACTCTCAAGCTTTAGCCTCTTCAGGGAACCTGTCTGAATGCTGGATTGACATCTGATGCCTGCCTCTACCTGTGGTAAAACTGACTGACCCACTGTTACTCTTGTTAGCAATTTTTCAATCATCCCCAACTTTACTGTAGATTTTACAAAACCCCTCTGCAAAGCCACTATGGCAGGAAACATCCCCACTCAGCACACTCCTCTAACATCAAAGTTGCCATCCAGTTAGTTCACAAACCACCTAATGGGGAAATAATTAGTTATTAAGGAGGAGTTGTGGCCTCACATTTTCCCTGTACAGGTGCTGTTTGGACCTATATACCTTTCCCCCTGTTTCTGACCAGTCAATGGAGCCAAGTTTTTATATCTTCGTAAGATAAAATGCTGCTAATTGTTTAGGAAAAGTATATCATTTTAAATGTGAATCATTCCTTTTATCTTGCTAGAAGGATTTTTAACCCCTATGTTGATATTTGATCAAGTGGAAAAGACCTGTATTTCAATTTATAACAGTGGTTCTCAACCGTGGCTGCACATTAGAATCACCTGGGAATCTTTTTAAAATCCTGATTTCTGGGCCTCATCCTCTGGAAATTCTGTCTCTTTGTTATGGGGTGGGGCCACAACATGAGTAACAAAGAAACAGAATTTCCAGAGGATGAGGCCCAGAAATCAGGATTTTAAAAAGATTCCCAGGTGATTCTAATGTGCAGCCACGGTTGAGAACCACTGATTTAGAACAACATGGTAAGGGAAAATTGATGGCTAAGAAAAACTGTTGCATATGATCTTTATGAATATTTTAGAATGTGTATTGTCCTTTTCCCAATAACTTAAACAGAAAAGGGAAAAGTTCAAATATAAGAAAATTTGCTTCAGATAGAATATCTGAATATCTTGACAGTAATCAGGCTGCCAGCTTAATGCTGCAATGTGTCTTACTTCACTCTCAGGGCTAATTACATAGAGTTCAGTATTTTGAAGATTACTTCCTTTGTGAGTTCCTTGTCTTGACCTCATGCCAATGTTTAAAAATTGGAATGCTTTTTTTTTTAATACAGAATTTTATTTAGAAACTGCTTAAAGTAGAGAAAAAAAAAAAAACCCTGTCAAGAAATACCAGGTGGAAAATGGGTTCCAAATAAAAAGGAATTTTAGGGCAACAAAAGACTAAAGGCCACAGAAGAGAAATAGCACCACCATTACTTGAACAATGGCTAGTTACTTGCATTTTTGGCATTGTTAAGCACTGAATCTGGGTTTCTCTCTGAATTTCACACAGAGCATGCACTACAAAATTTATTATAAAATACCTGCTTTCTACACACATTTTAGGACAAACTACCACCATCAACAAATCAATACAATTACATCAGGGGCTGAACAAGCTCAGTAGTGGGTGACACACATTTTGCAGAATTCTGCCAAACAAAGGAACTGAATAGGCTGTAGTCAAAGCAAATGAGGGGTGTTAAGGAATGAAATAGTTTAAATATGAATAATTCAGACATGGTACTGTATTTTCTGCAAAAAAGAATTAACATTTAGTAACACGCTAATGAATTTTATCTCCAAAGAGATTAGTGCACTGGCAAAGTATTCTGATAACAGTGAAGGGCTGTGGACAGCAGGTACCAAAAACCCAGCCTTGCAGATCTCAAGGTAGCGATGGCCTTCACTGATCACTCCCTTTGTCAGAAGTCCAAAAAGAACTTGCAGCATGATCACCTGCCTGCTGAACTTACACCCTAAGCAGCAAACTTTTAGGAGCCAAAGAGGAGTCCCCAGTGGGCAAGGGATGCAGAAAAACATGTTAAATGTAAACTTAAAAGACAGCAAAATGGGACACAAACCCCCATTCAAATCCCAGAGATGTGGGCAAGTCCCCAAAAGTAGTTGTTAGATTTTAAAACTGAGCACACCTCATTTCCCAAAGACACTATACACAGAAATTTCAGGGGTAACTGGAAAAATCATCAGAGAAATGCTCAATGAATATCAAGCTATTCAACTCAAATATCTCAGGGCTGACACATACCCTCTATTCATTCAGCCAACAATGCCTCTTGCAGAGATGCAATTGGTCAAGGACACCGAATGGCTTCAGAGAGCAACTTTTTAAATTTTCCTTCTGGGCCAAGGTCAGGCCTATGAAGATTCAAGCAGCTCTGCAAGGCCTGTGAACAGCAAGTTCTGAAGGTTCCAAGTTCTGGCCCTTCCTTCCCAGACACAAGGGCAACACACAAACTCTCCCATCAGGTTACATTTTATATTTTGAAATATGCAAACGTAATTGAAATACTCTTAAGGCATTCATTTATTAAAATGTTCTCTGCCAAGATTTCACATTAGCTTAAAATTAAAATCAGTCTTTACATTTCACTACTGAGGTATCCACCTCAGCGTATCACATAAAAACACCTTCTCCAGCAATCAGTGTTACCAGCATCCATATGGTGAGCCCATGGTCAGCCTCTGTTCCCTAAGTGAACCAACTAGATCAGTGGTTCTCAACCTTCCTAATGCCGTGACCCTTTAATACAGTTCCTCATTTTGTGACCCAACCATAAAATTATTTTCGTTGCTACTTCATAACTGTAATGTTGCTACTGTTATGAATCATTGCCGGGAGCTGGTCCATCCTTGCTGTTTCAAGGGACCTGACATATATGGCATACGGTTCTTAATATGTTTGCTCACCTTCTTGGCGCTGTGTTTTAACCAAGGTCACCTCTCCAAGAAAGGTTGAATCCCCAGGTAGGGATTTTCCCCTGAAGTTAGGGAGGGAATAAAACCCCTCAACTAAGTGCCAGGCGGATAGTTAATCACTACAAACAATCATGCTTAAGCTACATAATCTTTACTCCCTGGAATGGAGATAAGAAACGCCCTAACCTTTGTAATAGAGATTGATAGGATTGAATCAACTGGTATAAATACAGATGTAACAAGACAGCAAAACACAGAACTTAGAACACAGAACTTAGGACACAGAACTAAGAAGAGAGAACCTACAGACAGAACCTACACAGAACCTACAGACAGAAGAACTTCGCTGGAGAGAACATGGCAAACGATCCTGGACTGAACCTGACTACAGAAATTGGCAAGAGAACCTGACTAGAATCTGGGGACTGAACCTGGCTGGAGAACCTGAGCAGAACCTCTCTGGAGATCCAGACCAGAACTTGGCTGGAGATCCTGGCTGTAGATCCTGGCTAGGCTGCTGATCAACTGAATGCTGTCTCTGTTTAATTCCTTCTTTGCCGACTCCGTCCGCACCTTTGGGGACCCCTGGACCTGCTGGGGTTGGACCCCGGCAAATCATAATGTAAATATCTGAAATGCAGGATGTATTTTCATTGTTACAAATTGAACATAATTAAAGCATAGTGACTAACCACAAAAACAATATGTAATTATGTATGTGTTTTCCGATGGTCTTAGGCGACCCCTGTGAAAGGGTCGTTCAACCCCCAAAGGGGCCATGACCCACAGGTTGAGAACCGCTGAACTAGATGTTAATACTGCTCTGCTACAAGGTAAAAGCTCCTAACTCAAACTTATTGAAAAAAGAGTGACACTTCTGCAAAGTGCACTTTAAGAAGAGGTACTTTTTGCTTATGGAAAGAAACTAGTGAGTCCTCTAAAAGTAATAAAAGGGAGAACTTTACAGGTAAGCACATGATTTGGAGTGAAGAATTCGGATGTTGCTCTGCTGGTCCAAGCTGTTAATACTCTTCTTGTTCCTCCTGTGGGCCCCCTTCATCAGGTATCACAAAGCCTTCATCTGTGGCATAGAGAATGTCCACAATCCTCTGCAATACAGGGTTGTTTTCCCCCTCGTTCTCCTGGCAAAACAATTCAATGTTCCTTAGCTTCCCAAAGTAGTAATCGCCTTCTTTCTCCAAGTCTTCGAGGGTAAGTTTCAATACGTTGACCTGCTGCATCAGTTCAGCTGCTTCGTGGTCCCCATTGCCCACACCAGGATTCTTTGCACCACACCGGGCCAGCCTGAGGGGTTGCAGTAGCTCTGTGTGGCCTCTGGAGCTGCACTGCTAGAGCTGAGAGGTTTCTTTGGTTTGTTCATAGCTGGAGCAACAGGGGAGGGAGCCACGGCAGTTTCTTGACCTTGTCTGGCAGCTATAGGGTCATAGTCTTTTCCATCATAGTTTGCATCAAAAAACTTCTTGAACCACTGAATGAATTCAAAATTGTCCTGAAACTTTCCTTTTACTAATCTGTGCACAGGAATTATTTTGTCAACACCCATCCTCTTAAAACCTGGTTGCAGTATTTTGCAGTTCTGGATGTATTCATGTTCTAGCTTAGCTTGAAATTTCACTTTCTTCAAGGCAATGGAGCCAGGGGACAGCATGTCCATAGACTGACAATAGGCAGCCCCTGAGCACAACTGTTCGACCTTTGTCAGATTTAACTGCGGGGACTCATTGATCCAGGCCGGCATGTCCTGTCGACTTAGGTTCTCACTGGTGACTGACCTTAAATATACGTTCACTGCCATCTTCGGCTTGCGGAGGAACCACGTCCAATGCCGGGCCGGCTTCGGTTCCGTCTTCGTCTTGTTCAAACCGTCCGACCCTGCTCGCCCGCGCAATGACCTCACCTGGAATGCTTTTTAAGTGAAGTCATAAAGAATACACCTAACGTTTATTTTTTAAATAAAATTTTATTGATTTCAGAGAGGAAGGAAGAGGGAGAGAGAGAAAAACATCAACAATGAGAGAATCATTGATTGGCTGCCTCCTGCACGCCCCCTAATGGGGATTGAGCCCACAATTCAGGCATGTGCGGTGACTGAGAATCAAAACATGACCTCCTGGTTCTTAGGTCGATGCTCAACAGCTGGGCAAGCCTAACTTTTGTTGTTGTTGTGAACTATTGTATGGACAACATTTAACATAATTTGAACATTCATATGCATATATGTATAATCCATGGACACAGACAATAGGGTGGTGAAGGCCTGGTTCAGGAGTGGGCTAGAAGGTATCAATGAGGGAGAATGGGGGACATATTTAATACTTTCAACAATAAAGATTTAAGTTAAACAGTTTAAAAAATAAAAGTTTGGGAAAAAATAATAAAAATCTGGAAGGATTCTTTACTTTAAAAAAAAGAAAGTTAATGATTCTGTACCTTGCATTATTGGAGTTAGAGTGTGTCATGTTAGAATGGCACTTTCTTAGGGCAGAAAGAAAAACCATCCCCCCTTATATCATCCATCAAAATGGTAGTCATGCCCATACATTATCTCTTAGTGACTAAGAGAAAGAAGTAGAGGCCTAAGTAGTTTGTCCTCCTTTAGTAGGTGCTACTAGTATAGAGTATACGTGAAAATAATGAGGCCTGTTTCTATTCACCAAGGAACTTCATTTAATATAGAAGGTTAAACTGTTATGTGACAAATAGAGAACAGTGTGACTTCATTGGCAGCTATTGAAAAGGAAAAAGTATTTAAATTTTCTTTTCAAATGGGGTAACATCTAGATAAAACCACATTGATAATGGGATAAATGCTTAGAAATTTGGGGATATTGCATCTTACCCTTAACTATTTGATCTGCTTACTTAATTGGTGGAATTTCCTACACATTAGTACTATGTTCATAAAAATTTGTTTTATTAACCATTACAAATGTCACAAATAACTAGTTGCATAGTATACAGATTATTGTAGTTCTCTGTAAATTTGATATGATTCTGGTACTCCTGTATATGTAAATGGTGCTTTTTCTAAATGCCAATACTAGTTTATGTAATTAGCAGGTAAATCCTGTTGTATAACTTTAAATGTCATCAATAGGGCCATGTAAGACTATGGTTTTAATTACAGCTCCTGATTTTTCAGTTCCATTACTTTTAACCATTCTTAGATGTTGCTGAATCTTGATCAATACAAAATGATGGCAGGTAGAATTTTGAGACTAATATGGGCTCTACTGCTTACTTGGAGTTGTAGGCTCATGGGCTGGCCTTGCCACCACGCAGACAAAATGATGTGAAATCTAACCAGAACTGTGGGAATTGCTGGCTCAACAACTAGAGCCATTCAAGGTCAGCAAACACCTTTAAACTCTTTAGCCAGGATAGTGCTTGACAATAGAATTATCCTTGATTACTAGTATTTTCTCACTCTCCAAGGAGGAGTTTGTACAATAGAAACAATCTCCTCAAACTTGCAAAATCCCTTAAAGGGCATTCCAGTTTTGCCTTTAGCACTCATGGCTGGTTAGGATTTAAATTTTCTATATTTTTAGCTGACTCTCAACTTGGCTTGGGTCTCTTTTAAGATCTGGTTTGCTAATTTGTTTAAAATTCTTCATTTGTAACCTATTGATGTTTTGTATAACCAGGTGCCTAAGCCCCCTATAAAGACTTGAAAAATGTTTATAGGATGGATAGAAATGATCCATCAAGCCTCTGCATCCCCTCCATTTTTATAATCCACAATAGTTAAAACATTTACTCCTGATGCTAACTACCTTTTGCGGATTAGCCCTGATTTCTCTTGATGTTATGCATTGAGTGTTTTTGTTTATACATGAGCCCTTCCCATATTGACTTGGCCATTTTATAGGAGACCATAAAATTTCCTTGAATTTTACAGGTGCCTGAGAGACCTCTTAGAAGCAAATGGCTCTAGTGCTCTGTGGTCCACTGCTCAACCCCAGGAGTCCCCCTGAGGGACTAGATGGAACCGGAGCAGTTAGCCAAACAACTCCTGCACTGACATGGGACAAGGTGACAGGTTTTTATCAAAAGGGGGATGTGGACCTTGAGAAGAAATATATCTATCAAGAAGGATTCCTCATAGTTAACTGGGCACAAATTCCCAACTAGGTTCTAGCAGGCATTGCCAACAGAAGCTTCTCACACACACTGCATTTCAGGGGAAAATCTTCAGACTGAGTTTTATGGTGTGTAGTCTTCATGTTTGACTTATTTTACTCAACATTTTGTTTGCTTCAGCCATGCTTTTGCATATACAAATGGTTTATTTATTCTTGTACTGAATTCTATTGTATGCCTATATCATAGTTATTTTTATATTCTGTTTATGGGCATTTATGTTGTTTCAGTTTTGGCAAGTGGTTACATGGATGTATTCACTTTGTCAAAATTCATGGACATGTATCCTTATGATCTGTTTGTAATATATGTTATGGTTCATTTTAAAAAATTATAAAAATAGTAAGTTTTACAAATAAATGTTGCAGTATACAGTAGCTTAAAAATAATTCAAGAAATGATTAAAATATACAATCAGCTTCAAAGCTGATAACCTATAGGTTATCTAAATGCTTTTTGAATTGAATAATCCATTGATGTTACAACAGGAAATCAAAAGAAAAATGAATTAGCAACTTCAATGGCATGGATCAAAAATTCACATTTAGTTTTAAAATACTTTAAAGATTATTTAGAGTAAAAATAATCAAAAGCACTAACTACTAAGATTATCTGTTTTATCCTATATAATAAAGGGTAGTATGCAAATTGTCCCTTTGACCAGGAGGTCGTCCAGGAGTTCAACCAGGGTGCGGGGTCGGTTGGGGGAAGGAAGGGAGTACCTGGCCGACAGCCAGCAGCTGCTAGGGACCCTACCAGTGCACAAATTTTGTGCACTGGGCCTCCAGTATATAAAATAATCAACAGCATCTAATTTGACCATATATTGGCATTTCATCAGCAGGGCCTAAATTTAGAAATCTTTTCACTTCTTACTTCTGAAAGCCAGATGGTATTAGACAGACAGATGACCAATGTTGCAATAACATCTATTTGAAGTTTTCATATTGGAAATTGTAACTGGAAAATACTGAGCATATTTCAAAATTGCCATTGTGCATTTACACAGATGTTGTTGACCAAAAACTCTTAGGAAAAAACAAAACACTTGTATAGAGCAAATTTAACCTCTTTTTTTGTTGTTTAAGTTTTATTTTCTCATTTATGCTTTTGGGAACAATCTTCAATACTTTTTGCAAATCCAGGTAGCATTCTAGCTTTGAGAAACCTTTCTTCCCAAAAGAATCTAAGGTAAAGGACAATCAGAATCACTTTGCAAACAAGATCTCTGCAGTGAGCCTTTACAATATTCAGTATATTTGGTATATAGATTTGGCAGTGAAAATAGACATTTCCCAATGTCTATTATTGAAATTACATATCATACAAAGTCTGCCAAATTTTTAAGGTCTCCTCTAAAGATTTAATACTAAAATGGGCTTAAAAAGGCTATAAAGTAGAGATTAATCAGCAAGATTGATAAATACAAAATCTGATTTAATATCAGAAATGAATCTTTTTTTCCCAAGGAATTTGTTCTTCATTTCTTTCTGCAAGCCTTCTCTGTTTTCCAGTAAAGTATACAGCTAGCCTAGGTTTCTCCATTTTCAAAGTAGCCAACTTTCTAAAATTATAATTATGCACACTTACTTTCACAATGCTCCCAAGTTCTGTTTCTTTCTAAGTACATAGGAAAGTGACTTTCGCCCCGCTGGTGAGGCTCAGTGGTTGAGTGTTGACCTATGAACCAGGAGGTCACAGTTCGATTCCGGGTCAGGGCACATGCCCAGGTTTCGGGCTTGATCCTCAATGTGGGATGTGCAGGAGGCAGTCAATCAATGATTCTCTCTCATCATTGATGTTTCTATCTCTCCCTCTCCCTTCCTCTCTGAAATTAATAAAAATATTTTTTTAAAAAAGAAAGTGACATTTCCAAGTGAGAAAGTGAGTTCTCAAATTAAAAAAGAAACAAGTTTTACTTAATCATCATTTTAAAAGTAATAAACATGTAACATTTCTTTTTTTTTCTTTAATATGTCATGGCATCTGATACAAATCTTATCGCTATTATTGGTAATTAACACTAATAATTGGCCCTATGAAGTGCTAGAACATAACGTGACTTAAGGGGGAAAATGTTGCATTTCCTTAGAAACCCCAAGTGCTAAATTTAGCATTAACTAGCTAATGCCAACATGAATTGGTAGGGGGGAAAAGCACTGCGACCAGCAGCAAATATTCTAAAATTGGAACTAGCCTGGAATGAACTGCGGCTCTATTCACTGAGTCACTGCCTGTGAAATTTCCATTTCAGCTCTTTGTTTTGGCTGATTTCCCCACAAACAGACATGTGACCAGCTTCCTTCTTCCCCATCCAGCATAATGTAGTCTCACTACAGTTATATCCCTGCACTGTATGTATAAACAGGAAAGGGAAATAGATCCTGATAAAGATTGATTATTGGCTTTATTCCAGAGTTAATATGTCTGAGAGTTGAAATATCTTTGTTTTTGCTACCATTTTGAACTGTTTTACATTTTGGAGACTTAGTGTTGCTTGTCACTCAAGAGTTTTATTTTGTTATGTGGACTTTGTTCCCCTTTCCAAATGGGTTAAGCTGCTTACATTTTATTCAGAATCTTAAATGCTTGCTTGATGATTACCCTCTCACTACAGCTGGCTAGTTCTCAGGATTCTCTATGCTAAATTCCAGTCCTCAGTCCTAAATAGCACATGAAACTTATCTACCTTCTTTTCAACTAGTGTAGCTACATGAAATTATTACTTTTTAATTAAGGTCCTTGTTTTTGTTTCAGAAAATTAAATATTGTTTTTGTGTCTAATATGAGGCAAGGAATTGTATTTAGCTTAATACCATTCATTGAAGCAATATCGTTTCCTCATTTGAAAATACCTTATTTGTCACTGGCTGGTGTGGCTCACTGGTTGAGTGTGGTCCTATGAATCAGGAGGTCACAGTTCGATTCCCAGTCAGGGCACATGACTGGATTGTGGGCTCGATCCCTAATGGGGGACATTGAAGAGGCAGCTGATCAATGATTCTCTGTCATCATTGATGTTTCTCTCTCTCTTTCCCTCTCCCTTCCTCTCTGAAAATCAATATATATATATATTTTTTTTTTTTCAGGATTCCCATATAAACATAATTTAAAATTTATTTCCCAAAGGTTTTTGATATAATTACTTAAGGTATCACCCAAAATTCTGTTTATATTTTGATAGGATAGTTCACTCTATTTGTTGTGTCCCAATTTAAATTTTAGATGCTTAGAATTTTTTAATAGCTTTGATAATCTGTGCATTGAATTTTCCTCATCACAATGTTTAGTCCATACTCTGAGAACAACTGCTATTCTATACTATTCCAAAATGTAACTATTTAGAACTTGATTATATATTATTTTTCATTGCTTGATTTTTATTTCTTTATCTAGATCATAATGTGTGTGAGCACAAGGACATAACTTGTCAAATATATGCTCAAAAAATGTTGGTCATACACACAGACAACAGTATGATGGTTATCAGAGGGAAGGGGGTTGGAGGGGCAGTAAAGGGTAAAGGAGGCTAAATACAGGGTGACAGAAGATGATTTGACTTTGGGTAGTGGGCACACAATGCAATATATAGATTATGTATCATAGATATGTACTCTTGAAACCTATATAATCTTATTAATCAACTAGAGGCCCAGTGCACGAAATTTGTGCACAGTAGGGTCCCTAGCAGTTGCCAGCTGGGGCCTCCCTTCCCCAGCTGCCAGCAGGGCCTTCCTTCGCTCCATGCTGCCCCCTGGTGGTCAGTGCACATCATAGCGAGCAATCAAACTCCCAGTCGGTTGAACTCCTGAGGGGACACTTTGCATTTTATGCTTTTATATGTATAGATGTCACCCCAATACATTTTATGTAGAAAATTGTTAAAAAGGGAAAAAATAAGTTTGAACAAATTGATGAAATATACTTTTGTGTTATACCTCATAGTGCCTCACACAGAGTAGGACTCAATAATTACTAGCTGCTTAATAAGCTGGTAACAATAAGATATTCCTAAGGGATTCACACCTTATTAGTGCTCCGAAGAATCACTGTCAGTTTTGTTTAAAATATTGAATTATTTGATGTAGCTAAGTCACATATAATGTGTTTTTTAGTTCCATAAATGTCAGCGGACAACTAGAATGAGGTGAAGTGTCCTGTTGACAACGCAGGACAGCAAATCCACCATCAAACAAAATGTAATTGCCAGGTAGTTACTTATGCTACTTAATTGCTCTTCCACTCTTTCTTTGGACTCCATTCCTTCTGAGTTATCACCATTAGTGGTAAGGGTAATAATGAAAAAGAGAAGATATGTTAGGAGAAAATACATCTACACTAATAAAAGAGAAACATGGTAATTGGCGTACGACCGCTACCCTTTTCATTGGCTAATCAGCACGATATGCAAATTAACTGTCAGCCAAGATGGTGGCCGGCAGCCAGGCAGCTTGAAACTAACATGAGGCTTGCTTGCCTCAGTGACCGAGGAAACCAACGTTCCCCGCCTGCCTTGCCAGCCTCTGAGCTAGCTGGCAGTTTAAGAAACTATGTAACAAATACCAGCGGACTTCAGCCAGCAGATTTGCAACATTGTAAGCAAAGGCCAGAAACCTACTTTCAGCACCGGAGGGAGGCCTAAGAGCTGGAGCCAAGCCTCAAGGTAAAGCTGGCCCAGAATAAAAGAAAAAAAGAAAAAAAGGAGCGGTTGGGAACTTCAGTCACCCCCAGCCTGAAAACAGCCCTCAGCCCCTCACCCAGACTGGCCAGGCACCCCAGTGAGGACCCCCACCCTGATCCAGGACACCCTTCAGGGCAAACCAGCCAGCCCCACCCATGCACCAGGCCTCTACCCTATATAGTAAAAGGGTAATATGCCTCCCAGCACCGGGATCAGCGTGACAGGGGGCAGCGCCCAAACCCCCTGATCGGCCCTGCTCTGTGGGTGATAGAGGGCGGTGCCCCAACCCCCTGATGGGCCCTGCTCTGTGTGTGATGGGGGCAGCGCCGCAACCCCGATTGGCCCTGCTCTGTGCATGACAGGGGGTGGCGCCACAACCTCCCCATCGACCCTGCCTTGAGGGTGACAGGGGACAGTGCCCCAACCCCCCAATCGGCCCTGCCCTGAGCGTGACTGAGGGTGGCATCGCAACCTCCCGATCTGCCCTGCTCTGTGCATGACAGGGGGCGGCGCCCCAACTCCCCAATCGGCCCTGCTCTGAGCCCGACCAGGGGCTGCACCTAGGGATTGGGCCTGCCCTCTGCCACCCGGGAGCAGGCCTAAGCCAGCAGGTCGTTATCTCCTGAGGGGTCCCAGACTGTGAGAGGGCACAGGCCGGGCTGAGGGACCCCCCTTTCCCCCCCGAGTGCACTAATTTTTGTGCACCGGGCCTCTAGTATATATATAATACTAGAGGCCTGGTGCATGAAAATTCATGCACTGGAGGGGTGGTCCCTCAGCTGGGCCTGCCCCCTCTCACAGTCCAGGAGCCCTCAGGGGCGGGAGGTGACCCAGCGATCAGGGGAAGGTGATGCCCCCATCACACCTCTGCTTCTGCTACTGCCGGCAGTGCAAGCCTAGGCCGGCCCTGGACCACTGGGCAGCTGACATCTGAGGCTAGCCTGCACTTCGGGCTGGCCCTGGGCGGCTTGGGGGCTGAGGGGACTGGGGGAATCTGGAGGCAGATGCGCGGAGCATGCCGCACCCCTGCCGCCCCAGCAGGGCTGAGGGGAAAACCATCTTGTGGCTGTGGGCACCACCATCTTTGAGGGCATGATAGTTAATTAGCATATTCTCTCTTTATTAGATAGGATGTGTGTAGATAACAGGATGTGGTTCCTGTGACTGAGTTCCCATACCATGTTTATTAGTGACCACGATTATGAGTAAAAAGCCCTCAGGACCACATGGAAGTTAGTTTTGGACAATCCTAGTACTGTCTCTTCCATTCTAAGAAAAATACAGGTAAAAATCTAGCCCAGCCGGCATGGCTCAGCGGTTGAGTGTCGACCTATGAACCAGGAGGTCACAGTTCGATTCCTGGTCAGGGCACAGCCCAGCTTGCTGGCTCCATCCCCAGTGTGGGATGTGCAGGAAGCAGCCGATCCATGATTCTCTCTCATCATTGATGTTTCTATCTCTCGCTTCCTCTCCCTTCCTCTCTGAATAAAAATATATATATTTTTAAAACCCTTAATCTAACAAAGTTAATATTGCGGAACTACTGAGATGACTAAACAGCATTTCCCAATTTATGGGGAAATGATTTATTATATTATTAAGTACCACATAAAACATCCACTGAATACCCAGAGTAGGAAAGAGAGTAGTAGTAAGAAAGAAGTGTCAGACTGGGGAGATAGCTCATTTTGATGCAGAGTACTCTGGGTAGGTACTGTAAGAGGTTGAAGTCTATAAATATTCAGGCAAACAGGAGCGCAAATATGAAATGTGAATCTGAGGGCATATGATAGAACCAAGGGAGATGAAATGGTCCCTGCTGTCTCATAGTGTATATACTCCACAATACTTAGAGTTTATTTAGGGATAACCAAGACTTATCATTGCCTAATGAATTAAACATGCCCTAATCTTTTTTGCATATATATATTTCTGAAAAACTCAATACCCAGCCCCAGCCAGTTTTGCTCAGTAGATAGAGCGTTGGCCCTTGGACTGAAGGGTCCTGGGTTTGATTCTGGTCAAGGGCACATACCTCGGTTGCAAGCTCAATTCCCAGCCCTGGTCGGGGTGCATGTGGGAGGCAACCAATCGATGTCTCTCTCTCACATCGATCTCTCTCTGTCTCTCCCCCTTCCTTCCACTCTCTCTAAAAATCAATGGAAAAACATATCCTCAGGTGAGGATTAACAACAAAAAGTCAATACCCAAACTTCTTGTTCATGTTAATGAAATGCAATTTAGTCTCTAAGAAATCCTTAGCCCTGCCATGTGGCTGGACTAGAAATCATTTATGATCTTTCTTTTTCTGATGGATGTTCCATATATGCAATGAGTCCCCCAATTGTATTTGTTTCTCCAGTTTGGAAACATCTCCAATATCTGTCACTTCCTGACACAACTCCAGTCCTAGCCTTCATCACCACATCCTGAAATTATTACAATGAACTTCTAAATGATTTTTCTATCTCCCCCAATTAATCCACATTGCACATGCCTACTATATAACACTTTCTATACAGGGTGGGGCAAAAGTAGCTTTATAGTTGTGAGTACATGAAAGAGTTTAATCTTGTATTATTTTTTCATTATTGTATTATTTTCCATATGAACAACTGTAAACCTACTTTTGCTCCACCCTGTATATTCATCATTTGACTTCCCTTCTTAGGTATCTTCACTGGCTCTTAACAATGTCCAGAATAAAGTCCTGTCCACTGTGACTGCTTTTCATAGCTCCCAAAGTTTGCTTCCATACTGAAGTCTAACCCCAACACCCAGCACTTACCAAACATGAGCTCTGTACAAGCTAGGTTGTCTTTACCTTTACCAGAGTTGTGTGGTCAATTCTCTCTCAAATTCTTGCTTTTCTCCTTGGCTGGAACTCATCTACTCTCTTCTCTATATAACTACATAGAACCATCCATTAAACTATAGCTACTACCCCTGCTTTTCCTCCAAGCCATTAACTTGGTGTCAGAAAAACATGTTTGCTGCTATTATCTAGCTGTGAAATGTTTAATATATGAATTCCTATGTCCTCTCTAAAGTGGAGATGTGGCTCACATTTTACTCCTCTGATCTATGTTCCTGGCACTATACCTTATATTTTGCATGTAGTCAGTATATCAATTTAAAATACAAATAAGGTTCCTAGCTTAAAATTTTTACCAAACACCCATCAATTCAGATTTGACAAACATAAAAAATTCATTTGGAATGAGTGATTTTTTTATATGAAGTTGTGACCTGTCAAAGTGCTTAATCTGCTAAATCCCCAACGCACATTTCACTTTTAAAAAAATGATAAGCAAATCTTTTAAAAATAATACATAAATCTCAGCTTTGTATTTCAATTATCCCATATTTTGAGTGAGTTGTATCTAAATTAGGTTTTATTACCAAATCATCAAGTGGAAATGTTTGATATCAATAATTACTAAGGAATTATGAATATTCCCAAACAGGGAGTTAATCAATGCTTTATCTGGAATCAAGAAATAGTAAAATAGCCGAAACCGGTTTGGCTCAGTGGATAGAGCGTCGGCCTGCAGACTGAAAGGTCCCAGGTTCGATTCCGGTCAAGGGCATGTACCTGGGTTGCGGGCACATCCCCAGTGGGAGATGTGCAGGAGGCAGCTGATCGATGTTTCTCTCTCATCGATGTTTCTAACTCTCTATCTCTCTCCCTTCCTCTCTGTAAAAAATCAATAAAATATATTTAAAAAAAAAGAAATAGTAAAATAAAATAAAATAAAATAAAAATACCGCTATACTAAAGCTTTCTCTTACTTTTCCTGGATGGGAATGGAAAGCATTTAATCCACAGAGAAAAATGATCCTCATATTCTATCATTTACATCTACTACTCAGGGCTTTCAATTGTGTGATACTATAATGACACAATGGTAAAAATGTCAGGGTGAATGTATTTTAACTCATGAGGAACATGTCCAACAGATTCCCCTGGACACAAACCTTCCTGCAAAAGCGTGTTTTCAGTTAACAACATTTTAATAAATCAAGGACTGAAGAGGCACAATGAGAATGAACATTAAATCATGTCCCATTCTTTTACAAGGGAAAATGTATGCCAACACCAACAGAAATGTAACTATTAATTTGTAGTCAGATGTCTGACTACATTTCATGCCATTTTCATCATCATCATGGGAAAATGGTATTAAAAGAGAAATATTTTGAACAAACTGAAAGAAACCATGTGAACCCACAAAGAGTTACAAGATTATCTTCAAGAAAAGTAAAATTTGTCCTTTGAAAATTCCACAGAATATAGCAAAAGTATATTTTCTGATAGTGTTTAATGGGAGGAAATAGGAATGAAGTAAGGAAACAAAGTGAACAGATTTTAAAATATTTTATGGTTATATATCTTAACAGATGCCTCTGACCTGAATGCTCACCTCAGGCTTCTGCATTCCTATCTGCAAGAAAAGAAAAAGCATACAGTTAAGAGGACTTAATGACAACACATTTCGAAAATGGGCTTAAAAAAAATATTTCCAAAAGTGTTGGGGGAGAACTTTTAAATGGTTAGAAACAATAAAACTCTGACCATTTGTTTGAATTACAAATTTATGTATACTTTTCCTTTTTCACAAGATGAGTACAACCAATTTAAAAATTAGAAAGACAGTACAGATACATTTCAAAGTGGCAAATTTTAAAGTGCACTGCCAAACTGCTACGATTAAGTACTACACACAAACATCTACATGCAAACAGTACTGGGTTAGAATGTTTCAGAGCAACTAATAGTGTTTGTTAGCAGAACTACACGGTAAAAAAAGTTAGAAAAGTAAAACAAATTCATCTCTCACTAAAATCTTACATAAAATGTCCCTATTATTTGATTCATATATAAACGCAATGGCATCTAAATCCAGAAAATAATTTTAGTACACACTCAGACTTGTAAATTTTGTGACCAAAAAAATGGGCCATGATGATAAAGGCTGAGAGACAGTGAATATGAAAAAGAAAATCTAATTAAATTTTTAAAAGAGATCATGGTGCCCGGCCAGTGTGGGTCAGTGGTTGAGCATCAACCTATGAGCCAGGAGGTCAAGTTTCAATTCCCAGTCAGGGCACATGCCCGTGTTGCGGGCTCAATCCCCTGTGTGGGGCGTGCAGGAGGCAGCTGATTGGTGATTCTCTCTCATCATTTATGTTTCAATCTCTCTCTCCCTCTCCCTTCCTCTCTGCAATCAATGAAAGTATATTTTTTAACAAAGAGATGATGTCAAGGACTGGTGTGCACGCGCTGCAGAATAAGTTGTAGAGGGAGCAGAGCTGGCAGAAGGTAACAGACATCAATTTAGGTGCAACAGAATGAGTGGGTTATAAACAAAAGTGGTCATGAAACACAGAAGGGTTGAATGGGGGACTCTCTCTATATATATATACACACACATATGTATATACATATACTATATATACATATACTATATATATGTTACTGAGCAATATTCAATTGTAATGTAAGTTAGGTAGATTTTAATACGAATTATTGTGAAATCTTGGCCACAACTATCTCATAAAATTGTGCGAAACAAATATAACTTTTCTGAAAATGCTATATAAACTGTAAAATGCTATACTCACGTAAGACAGCCACTATTTACTCAAAAAGCAAACAAAACCTCTCATCCCAACTCTGGGAGAAGGCACACAAAGAGCTCTCTGGAGAGAGAGGGAGAGAATCTCACTCCGGTCCATTCCCAGATTTTCTCGGAACTACAGGCTTTCCAGTCACTCTACAGGCTGCCTTTGAATACAGAGCAAAGACACTATAATTTGGTCTAATGCCCATGTGGACAATGTCATACAAGAATTGTGGGGACAAAAATCCTTCTTAATCTGTGGGAAAAAAAGATTTCTTTCCCTGCTCCTTAAGCTTCATAAAACTATATTGACTGTGTAAGTGTGATATTCAGTTATGCCAATTTATCCTCTTTGAAGAAGGAAGGAGAGGAGCCGGAAATGTGATAAAGATTCACCAAAACATGCCAAAACATTTTCCCTCCCAACATTAAGTGCCGGGGTAGAAAAAGATGGCCAAGACGCACCATGTATACGCATACTGCAGTGACCACTTACAGCTAGGGAACTGAGGCTTAGTGAGACTAAAGAACTTACTTAAGGCCACTTATCAACAACACAAGTCAGTTTGTTCTGGGACTGAGTTATATCAAAGCCCTGGCACATTCCACAACAACACAATCTTACAGAAAAAAAAAAAAAAAAAAAGAGGCTGTAAAGATAAACAGGGAAAAAGAACCAGCCCGTATTTTTACTTTCTATGTTCAAGCTCTACCACTAAGTTTCAGAAATACTTTGGCATTGTGTAATTTTCCATTATTTTTAACGTTAAACAGCAGTGCCACAATTTCTGATCATTAACTCTCAATGAAGTTTTCATCACATTAGAGCACATGCAATAATCATTGTAAAATGTCTTAAGCTTTTCAAAAAAGAGCACAGTATCATGAAAATACAGAGCTCAAAGGACCTCAGAAGCAATCTATTCAAACCACCTCATTTTATAAATAAGGACATTAAGGCTCAGATAGGTTAAGTGACTTGCTCAGGGTCACTCAACTCGACAGTTCCAGATTCAAGGTCAGAATTGAGACCTGCAAAGGCGTGGCCCGGGGCCATGTTCTTTCTCGGGCCCAAGAGACAGGGCCGCAGTCCCACACACAGTCCAGAGCATCCTTAACATCGAGCGTCACGAACGGACGGACGGACGGACGGACGGACGTCAGCCCCGTGGCGAGGAATGAAGGGCGTGGGCTCAGACCAAGAAGGAGCTGCCAGTCACGGCGATGAGATCCGTCTCTTTCGGACAGCCGTGGCTCCCCGCGGGATGGGAGAAGCCGAACTGGGTGTCGTCCTCGTCCTCCTGCGCGAAGAAGTCCGAGTCGGGATGGACGGCCCAGTCGGCCTTGGGCGTCAGCAGCTCGGAGACGCTGCTCTCGCAGAGGGTGCTGGACGGCGTCAGCGCGTCGGTGTCCACGGTCAGCTTGCTGCTGGGCGTCAGGGCCTGGGGCTCCTGGCCGCAGGTCTTCATGGCCAGGGAGCCCAGAGCCCCCAGGGGCCCCGCGCCCGGGCCGGACACGTCGTCCATGTCCAGGGGGCTGTGCTGGAAGCCGGTGGCCGTCGTCCCGAAGAAGAGCGAGGTATCCAGGCTCTGAGGCAGGTCGGTGGTGGCCAGCAGGGCCCGGGGGTCCACGGGCGGCCCCAAGGCGGCGCCGCTGCCTCCGCTGCCGCTGCCGCCGCCGGCGGGGAGGCTCCCGGCCAGAGTGGAGCTCACGGAGGCCACGTCGATAGTCAAGATGCCCGAGTTGACCAGGGCCGTGTCCAGCACCGCGGCGGAGCCGAGCTGGCCGCCCCCGCCCCCGCCGCCAGCGCCCCCGCCGCCGCCGGGCACGTCCGAGAAGAGGGACACCAGCTCGGCGTCGCTGAGGTCGCTGTGGCCCTGGCTGGCCAGCTCGCTGCTGGGCGTGAGGGCGGTGGCGGCCTCGAGCTGGGCCAGCAGGTCCTGGCCCAGGTGGTGCCTCTTGGCCATGTGGGTCTTCATGCTGTGCTTGGAGGTGAAGAGCTTGTTGCAGGTGGAGACGGGGCAGCGGCTCTTCCAGGTGTCCACGTCCTGCAGGTGCTTCTTGGAGTGGATGTAGAGGCTGCTGCGCGCGGAGAAGCGGGCGGAGCAGCCCTCCACGGGGCACACGAAGGGCTTGGTGCCCAGGTGGGTGATGCTGTGGCCCTTGAGGTGCTCGGCGCGCGTGAAGGACTTGCCGCAGCCCTGCACGGGGCACAGGAAGCGGCGGTCGTCGTCGTGCTTGCGCTTGTGCCGCAGCAGCTTGGACATGCTGGTGAAGTTCCAGCCGCAGCCGTCGAAGTCGCACAGGAAGGGCCGCTCGCCCGTGTGGCTGCGCAGGTGGATCTTGAGGCGGCAGGCCTTGTCGTACTGCTT
Organism: Myotis daubentonii; assembly: GCF_963259705.1. Lineage (NCBI taxonomy): Eukaryota > Metazoa > Chordata > Mammalia > Chiroptera > Vespertilionidae > Myotis > Myotis daubentonii. The sequence goes on along the minus strand of NC_081861.1, from coordinate 9,210,096 downwards.
GCTGCAGCCCGGGAAGGAGCAGGAGAAGAGCTCCTGCTCGCGGAAGTGGGCGCGGTTGTGGGAGAAGAGCGCGCTGACGGTGATGAAGGTCTTCTTGCAGCCCGAGAAGGCGCACTGGTAGGGCCGCTCGGGCTCGAAGTGGCTGCGCTGGTGGGCGCTCAGCTTGGCCTGCGTGGGGAAGCTGTCCTCGCACACCTCGCACTTGAAGGAGTTCTCCTGCTCGTGGCCCTTCATGTGCGCCTTGAGGTTGTACACGGTGGTGAAGCTCTTGCCGCAGCCGGGCGCCGGGCAGCCGAAGGGCCGCAGCTTGTCGTGCGACTGCAGGTGCCGCTTGAGCTTGTAGGACGTGGTGAAGGTCCAGCCGCAGCCGCCCAGCGGGCACTTGAAGGGCCGCTGGCCCTGGCTGCTGCTGTGCGTCAGCAGGTGCACCTTCAGCTGGTGCTTCTTGGCGAAGGTCTGGCCGCACTGCGCCTCGGGGCACAGGTAGAGCAGCAGCCCCGCGGCGGCGGCCGGGCCCAGGGGCGCGCGGGGGCTCGGGCCGGCGGGCGCCACCGGGGCCAGGGCCTCGGCCTCGGCCTCGGCGTCGGCGTCCTCCTCGGGCGCGGGCGCGGGCGCGGGCGGGGGCTCGGCGGGCTCGGCCAGCAGCAGGTCGGGCGGCCGGTCGGGGCAGTCGCCGGGCTGCGTGGTGGCGGCGGCGGCGGCGTGCGGGGCCCCGGCCTGGGGCGCGATCGGGCCCGCGGGCTGGGGCGGCGGGGAGGGCTGCGGGGCGGGCGCGACCCCCGGCTCCCAGGCGGGCGGCGGGGGAGGGGGGGGGCGGGGGCGGCGGGGGCGCGGCGAGGGTCAGGACGCCGTTCTCGAAGCGCAGCAGCAGGTTCTGGCTGTGGAGGGTCACGGTGCCCGCGAAGGCCGCGGCGGGGCCCAGGCCCGGCCTGGGCAGCGGGGCGGCCAGCGGGGCGGCCAGCGGGGCCGGGGCCGGGGCCGCGGCGGGCAGCGCGGCCGGGAGCGCCGACAGGCAGCGGGGCCCCGGCGCGGGCCGGCCCGCGGGGTTCGCGCCGCCCTCGCCCCCCCGGAGCCCGGGGCCCGGCCCGGCCTCCTCCCTCCACACGGGCCCCGCGGCCTGGCCGGCGCCCGCGGGCCCCGCGTCGCCACCCACCGGGTCCAGCAGCACCAGGAAGAAGTCGTCGCCGCCGCCGCCGCCGCCGGCCGCCGGCCGGGGCCTGGGCGCCAGAGGGCTGGGGCCTGGGCCCCGCGAGGCCGCGCGGGCCTCCTGGCGCCGCCGCCCGCGCCCGCCATCTTGGGGGCCCCGCAGCAGCAGGAGGCGGCGCGCGGGGGCCTGGCCGGCCCGCGGGTCGGGGGCGCCGGGGACCCGGCCGCCGCCCGCCGGGCTGCCGGCGCCGCCGCCCTGGGGCGCCCCGCGGGCCGGGAGCAGCGCCGGGATCTCCATGGCGGCGTCCGCAGGCTCCGCTGGCGCCGGCGCCGGGAGGAGGTGCGACCCCGCCCCCTGCCGCGGGCCGGCCGCGCTCCGGGAGGAGAGAGCGCCGCGCAGGACCCGCCCCGGCAGGCAGCCCGGGGACGCGTGCGCCTCGCGATTTAAATACCCGCCCGCCGCCGCCGGCACAGCCCCCCCCCCCCCGCCCGCCCACCCCTGCACACACACACACACACCGCACACACACACACACACACCACACACACACACACCGCACACACACACACACACACACACACACCCCGAGCGCACACACACCCCGCGCACACACACACACACAGCCTGCACACACACACACCCCGCACACACACACACCCCGCACACACACACACCCCGCGCACACACACACACACCTGCACACACACACACACCCCGCACACACACCGCAAACACACACACCCCGCGCACACACACACACACCCCGAGCGCACACCCCCCGCCCCCGCACACACACACACACCCTGCACACACACACACCCCGCGCACACACACACACATACCTGCACACACACACACCCCGCACACACACACACCCTGCACACACACACACCCCGCACACGCACACACCTCCGCCCGCACACACACACCCCGCGCACACACACACACCTGCACACACACACACCTGCACACACACACACCTGCACACACACACACCTCCGCCCGCACACACACACACCCCCTGCACACACACACACACACACCCGCACACACACACACTCCCCGAGCGCACACACCCCCCCCGCACACACACACACCTCCGCCCGCGCACACACCCCCCCCCCCGCACACTCACACACCTCCGCCCGCACACACACACACCCCCTGCACACACACACACACGCATACCCGCACCCGCACACACCCCTGCCTGCACACACACACACCTGCACACACACACCACACACACATGCACACACACACCCCGCGCGCACACACACACATGCACACACACACACATGCACACACACACACTGCGCGCACACACACACATGCACACACACACACCGTCCGCACACACACACCTGCACACACACACACATCCCGCACACACACACACCCCGAACACACACACCACACACACATGCACACACACACCCCGCGCACACACACACACCCGCACACACGCACACACACCTGCACACACACACCACACACACACACACACCCCGCGCACACACACACACCTGCACACACACACACCCGCACACACACCGCACACACACACACCCCGCACACACACACACACACCCCGCGCACACACACACCCCGCGCACACACACACACCCCGCGCACACACACACACCTGCACACACACACACCCTGCACACACACACACACCTGCTCACACACACACACCTCGCACACACACACACCCCGCACACACACACGCCCGCACACTCACACACCTCCGCCCGCACACACACACACCTCCGCCCGCACACACACACACCCCCTGCACACACACACACACACACACACACACCCCGAGCGCACACCCCCCCGCACACACACACACCTCCGCCCGCGCACACACACACCCCCTGCACACACACACACACACACACACACCCGCACCCGCACACACCCCTGCCTGCACACACACACACCCGCACACACACACATACCCCCGCACACACACAACCCCGCCCGCACACACCCCCGCACACACCGCCGCCCAGCACACACCCCCGTCCACACCCCCCCGCCCCGCACACACCCCCGCCAGCACACACCCCCGCACACACTCAGCTCACGAGGGAAGGAAGAAGCCCCCCTCCGCTTGCACACACACCCGCACACACACAGCTCACGCGGGAGGGAAGCAGCCCCCCTCCGCTTGCACACACACCCGCACACACACAGCTCACGCGGGAGGGAAGCAGCCCCCCTCCGCTTACACACACACCCGCACACACACAGCTCACGCGGGAGGGAAGCAGCCCCCCTCCGCATGCACACACACCCGCACACACACAGCTCACGCGGGAGGGAAGCAGCCCCGCCCCACACACACACCCGTTCGCACACACACAGCTCACGTGGCGTCCCCCCCCCCCGCACACACACACACACAGCTCACGCGGGAGGGAAGCAGCCCCCCGCCCCCAGGTGAAGGGCAGTGACGGCTCCTGTGCCCACGGGGCCGCAGTGCCCAGAGGTCCATCTGCTGGATGCCGCTCACGTCCCCCTCACGGTGCAAACCGCCACAAACGCCCACCCTCCCGGGGCTCAGCCGGGGCTCACTGCCTCTCACGTGTGAACCATCAGTGGCTGGATGGACGGATGGACGGATGGCTGGCTGGCTGGATGGATGGACGGCTGGATGGACGGATGGCTGGCTGGCTGGATGGACGGCTGGATGGACAGATGGACGGATGGCTGGCTGGCTGGCTGGCTGGCTGGATGGACGGATGGACGGATGGCTGGCTGGATGGATGGGTAGATGATACAGTATTCCTCAGAGGACACAGTATGTGTCAGCCTTATCTACCATAGTGCTGGCAAGTCTGAAAGCGATGTCTTTTTTGTTTGTTTGCTTTCTGGACAACTTCCGTGTCCAGAACCGTTTTGACCAGGAAAATTTGGTACCTAATATATATTTTAAAATAAATCTTTAATGATATCAGAGAGGAGGGGAGGAGAGAGAGAGCCATAGAAACATCCATGATGAGAGAGAATCATGGATTGGCTGCCTCCTGCAATCCCCACCCTGGGGACCGAACCCACAACCCCGGGCGTGTGCCCTGACAGGGAATCAAACCATGACCTCTTCAGTCCTGGGTGGATGCTCAACCACTGAGCCACACTGGCCCGGCAGAGGTTCATAATTAAGATGGTTACTTTGGTCCGAAGAAAACCTTTTGCTTGGCAAAATGTTAATTATTTTAACATCAGTTATTTCATATATGCAGATGCAAGGGCCCTGCTTCAAAGCCCATTGGATTCATATAGTCACTGGTTTTTTTCTCTGTCAGTATTTCTCACACTCTCCAGACCCAAGCTGAGGACAGCTTTTTAGTTCCCTCCCCCTGGCTTCCTTTTGCCTCAGCCTATCATACACATGAACTTACCTTTCCAAGAAGAAGCACTTCCCCAAAGGTCTACTGTGGGCTGCTATGCAACAATGAAGTGGGATCTTGAAGTATGAAGAGGTATTGGGAAACTGAGGAACTGTGGACAATGGGTGGAAGTGGCTGAGAGGTTGAGGCTCCACCTATGAACTAGGAGGTTGTGGTTCAATCCCCAGTCAGGGCACATACCAAGGTTGTAGGCTCCTTCTCCAGTAGGGGGCGTGCAGGAAGCAGCCAATCAATGATTCTCTCTCATCATTGATGTTTCAGTGTCTCTCCCTCTCCCTTCTCTGAAATCAATAAAACTATATTTTTTTTTAAAAAATGAACTGTGGCCCTAGGCCTAGCCGATTTGGCTCAGTAGACAGAGCACCGGCCTGGGGACCAAAGGTTCCCCTGTTCGATTCCCGTCAAGGGCACATGCCAGGGGTTGTGTGCTCGATCCCCAGTAGGAGGAGTGCAGGAGGCAGCCAATCAATGATTCTCATCCCATTGCTATTTCAATCCCTCTCCTTTCTCAGAAATTAATGAAAATATATTTTTAAAAAATTGTGGACAAGGATTGGGTGGAATATTTTGGTAATGGGACAGTCCAACCCACTTAGCATACTTGACTCACCAAGCAGTATTTGCAATAAGTGCTCATCACTTTTTCATTTCCCAGCCACAGGTACCTAAGACAGAGTGTTCCTTAAATGTCAGACTTCTGACAGATAATTGTGCCCCCAAGTGGTTCACATCAGAGTCAGACAGGCTCCTGAACCATTAAACTGAGAAGCCAGACCTTGTTTGAGAGACACGTTACTAAGAGTAAAGAAAAAGGTACATTTTGTAGCATATGAAGGAATAGTTGGAATATATGACCCAGAATGAAAAAAAACAAAACAATGGCACCTTAAAATAAAGAGAATATATGGTGCCAGGTGGGTACTGGAAATTCCAGGGGGTACACTTTATAAAGTATATGATTGTCTAACTACTATGCTGTACACCTGAAACTAATACAAAATAATATTGAATGTAATTTAAAAAAATAACAAAACAAATAGAAAAAATAAGTCTTCAAGGTTTTGACTTACAGTATTATTCACTTTAAAGAAAAGCTAATTGGCTAATAAATTGTCAAAGAACTTTTAGGCCTTAATGCATTGTTTTGAGAGATCTTTCATTCCAAACATGTTTTTCTATGTCTTAAATTTAACAAAAATCCATATGTCTGCACTCATGAAACCCCTACTACAATCAAAATAGTCACCATAACCATCACCTTCAAAGGTATCTTTGTGCCCTAGCCAGTTTGGTTCAGTGGATAGAGCATTGGCCTGTGGACTTGGGTTCGATTTTGGTCATGACCGGGTTGCAGGCTCGATCCCCAATACAGGGTGTGCAGGAGGCAGCCAATCAATGATTCTTTCTCATCATAGATATTTCTATCTCCCTCTTCCTTCCTCTCTGAAATCAATAAAATTATATATTTTTTAAAAGTTTCTTTATTTTCCTATGTATTGCTTTTCTCTTTACCCATCCCCACCCCTATCCGTAGGCAACACTAATTTGCTTTCTCTCACTATAGATTAATTTGCATTTTGGTGAATCTTATTTAAATGGAATCATACACTGTATTCTATTTTTTGTCCTTTCTTTTAAATCCTCACCCAAGGAGTGAGGATATTTTTCCCATTGATTTTTAGAGAGAGTGGAAGGGATGGGGGAGGAGGGAGAGAGAGAGAGAAAAACATCTATGTGAGAGACACATCAATTGGTTGTCTCCCACACACACCCCAACCCCGGGGGGTGGGGATAGAACCTGCAATCCAGACACCAGCCCCTGACTGGGAATCAAACCCGAGACCCTCAAACCAATGAGCCACACTGGCCAGGGCTTTTCCCCCCTCTTTTTTAGCACAGCATAATTATTTTGAGAATTACTCATCCTGTTATTTTAACCAATAATTCATTTCTTTCTGTTGTTCTGTATTTCATTGTTTCATTATTTGGGTTGTTTTTAGTTTTTTTGTGTTTTTTTAAAATATATTTTATTGATTTTTTACAGAGAGGAAGGGAGAGGGATAGAGAGTTAGAAACATCGATGAGAGAGAAACATCGATCAGCTGCCTCCTGCACACCCCCTGCTGGGGATGTGCCCGCAACCCAGGTACATGCCCCCGACCGGAATCGAACCTGGGACCTTTCAGTCCGCAGGCCGACGCTCTATCCACTGAGCCAAACCGGTTTGGCTGTTTTTAGTTTTTGACTATTTACAAATAAATCTGCTATGAATATTTATGTACAAGTCTTTGTGTGGACCTATGCTTTCATTTCTCTTAGATAAAAACTTAAGAACAGCAGTAGGGTGTGTTAACATTTTAAGAAACTGACAAAGCATTTCCAAATATCCATAACCATATACACTCTGATTGCATACTTACAGAGCCTTGATATAGTCAATATTTTTATTTTGAGCCATTGTAATGCGTGTGTTGTGGTCATCACTTTAATTTTAATTAACATGTCATTAATTACTAATAATATTGAGCATCTTTTCAAGGGTTTAATTGCCATCCATTTATTTTATTTGGTGAAGTTTCTGTTAAAATATTTATCCATTATAATTGTGTTGTTTACATCTTATTGATTTTCAAAAGTTCTTTACATATTTGAATTACAGGACTATTGGTGATTATATTTTGTATATATTTTCTCATTATGTGCCTTACCTTTCATTTTCCTAAAGTGTATTTTTATTTTTGTATTTAAAAAATTATTTTATTTTATTGATATCAGAGAGGAAGGGAGAGGGAGAGAGAGATAGAAACATCAATGATGATAGAGAATCATTGATCGGCTGCCTCCTGCATGCCCCCTACTGGGGATGGAGTCTAAAACCGGGGTATGTGCCCTTGACCAGAATGGAACCCAGGACCCTTCAGTCAGCAGGCCAATGCTCTATTTACTGAGCCAAACCAGCTAGGGCCTAAAGTGTATTTTTAGAACAAACTTTTTCAGTTTGGATTGAAGTCCAATTTATTGATTTTGTGTATTATACTCCATGTTTTTGATGGCTTATTTAAGAGATTTTTTTGTCAAATCCAATTTCACTTCGATTTTGTCCTGCCCTTTCTTCTAGAAATGTTACAATGTTAGTTCTTACATTTAATTCCAATGTCCATTTCTAGTTCATTTTTGCATATGGTGTAAGGTAAGGTTTAATGGTCATTTCTTTTAACTTATGGGTATCCAATTGTTCCAGCACCAGTTCCTGATAACATTATCCTTCCTCCGCTTAAATTAGTTTTGCACCTTGGTTGACAATCAATAGACTGTATCCATGTGGGTCTGTTTCTGGATTCTCTCTTCTGCTAAATTGATCTGTGTCCCTATACTTTGTGCCAATGCCACACTTTCTTGAATTCTGTAGCTTCATGATAAGTCTTGCAACCTGGCAGTCAATGTAAGTACTAAAATGTCACTATTCATATTCAAACTAACGTTGAATATTCTAAGTCCTATGCTTAGAATGTACTAGTATTTCCATTTTGTCTTCAGCCTATGTACTAGTATTTCCATATAAATCTTAGAAATAGCTTGAGGGAGTGGCAGATTACCCAGTGCCCGGAAGAGTGGAGCTCAAGGCCATGACCAGATATACCACCCCCATGAACCCAGCTGTCTTCCCCCATCTGCCCGTGGTGCTGTTGGCCATTGGCGTGTTCTTCACCACCTGGTTCTTTGTTTATGGGGTCATGTCCACCAAGTACACTCGGGACATCTACAAGGAGCTCCTCATCTCCTTGGTGGCCTGTTCTTCATGGGCTTTGGTGTTACGGCCAAAGGGCTTGCTCAGACTCAGGTCCTGGTCCCAGAACTCAGTCCCTGGTCGGGCACCATTTGTGCCATGCCAGCACGACCAAGGGTGATCCCGAGTGGGGGAGTGAAAGGATTAAGGAAAAGACAGACAAGAGAATAATAGCTGGGTCTCGGTGGGACGGTGCCTACCTGATGAGGAGACAGCGCCAGCGCCCACAAGCCGTGTCTTTATTTTATAGCAGATGCCACGAGGCAAAGTAGGGGTGTGATCACGTTGTTTACAGCATTCTTGTGAGTTCCAACCTCACTCAATTACATGCACCTGAACTCTAGCACAAGGCACGTGGGGCCACGTGTTTGGACCATAGGTTCAAGCTTACAACCATTGATGTTGGCTATAATATTGCTGGGAGGGCCCTGCCCTTCCAGCTGGGACTTGCACGTGGCAATGAGAGGACCCTGTCCTTTCATTAGTCTGAGGCTTGAACTTGGCCAAAACACTGTAACTGCGCCCCACACTTTGGGTCCTCTTCCTGCTGCTCTGGGTTGGCATCTAGGTATGAGCTCCCATGGGCTCCAACCAGGCAGCTGCTGAATCCCTGCTTTTGTAAATTATTTTTTTTACTGTTGTGGGAGGTGTCCTGCCTGCTGCTCACACTAAAGGCAGATGTGTGACAAAAAGAAAAAAAGAAAGAGAGAAATAGCTTGAATTGTTGCCTTACCTATAAAGATAAAAATGGCATCTGTTGTCTTATCAGAAAAAAAGTGTCTTAGTCCATTTGTTTTGCTATAACAATATACCACAGACTGGGTGGTTTAGAAACAACAAATATTTATCACAGCTCTGAAAACTCGAAGTTGGAGATCAGGATTCTACTAAGGTTGGGTGAGACTTAGGTTGTGCAGACTTCTTCTATCCACACAGAATGGAAGGAGCTAAGAAACTCTTTGGGGAGCTTTTTATAAAAACAAACAAAGCTAATACAATTCATGCAAGCTCCACCCTCATGACCTAATCACCTTTCAAGGTCTAGCCTACTATCATTACCTTGGTGGTTAGAATTTTTTTAACAAATACTTTTAAAATTTCTTTATTATTTTTATTGATTTCAGAGAGGAAGGGAGAAGTAGAGAGGGATAGAAACATCAGTGATGGAAGAGACTCATAGATCGGCTGCCTTCTGCATGCCCCTCACTGGAGATTGAGCCCACAACCTGAGCATGTGCCCTGACTGGGAATCGAACCGTGACCTCCTGGTTCATAGGTTGATATTCAACCACTGAGCCACACCTGCCTGCAATAGAATTTTAACATGAATTTTGGGGCAGGGAAACTAACATAAACAGCATTTGAGGGGTGGTAAAATCTTTGAAAGCTGCACCAGTTAGTTGGACAGACTGGCCCTCTCTTCCTACATCAGGGACTATTTGGAAGACATGTCTTTAAAGAAATAATTTTGTTTGTCTTATTGGAGTTTATTTTGAAATAAATGTCACCTTAAATACTCTACAGACAAGCAGAACAAACTCTGGCAAAATAAAAAGTAAGCCAAATATAAACACAAAAAGGAAAATGTGAAGATACTTCAAAATTATTCATATCTGGATATCCATAGGAATAACTGGTATCTATAGAAATACATTTTGTTTTATTTATTTGTTTTTATTTAATCAATTGGGGTGACACTGGTTAACAAAATTATACAGATTTCAGGTGCACAATTCTACAACACATCACCTGTACATTGTATTGTGTTCACCACCCCAGCCTGCTCTCTATAAGTCTGTTCCTATTTTGCTTGGTAATTCATTTTGTTCATTAGATTCCACATGAGTGAAATCATATGGTAATTGTTTTTCTCTGATTGGCTTATTTCACTTAGCATAATGCTCTCCAGGCCCATCCATGCTGTCGCAAAGGGTAGAAATTTCCTTTTTTTTTTTTTACTGCCATGTAGTGTTCCATTGCGTAAATGTACCACAGCTTGCTTATCTACTCATCTACTGATGGGCACTTGGGCTGCTTCTAGATTACAGTATCTATTTAACCATTTAGAAATTATTTCTTTGGTTTTTACAAGCAATAAAAACATTTATTTGCATGTATTTATTTATATGTAATCTATAATATTGTATCTAACATTATGTATTTACTAGAGACCTGGTGCATGAAATTCATGCATGGGAGGGGGGGTCCCCCAGCCCAGCCTGCACCCTTTCTAATCTGGGACCCCTTGGGGGATGTCCGACTGCCTCTCACAACCTGGGACCACTGGCTCCTAACTGCCTGCCTGCCTGCCTGATCACCCCTAACCACCTCTGCCTGCCTGCCTGATTGCCCCTAACTACTCTCCTACTGGCCTGATTGCCCCTAACTTCATCTGCCTCGCCCCACACCCGGGACCCGGGATTCCCTCCTCTGGCCAGTTGCAGGCACCTAGGACCTGGGCTTCCCTCCCTCTGGCTGGCAGCAGGAACCAAGGACCCGGGCCGGCTTTGCCCGGGCTGGCTGCAGCTACAGGGGACCGTGGGCATGTGACTTCACCTGGGCCGCAGCTGCAGGTGCCTGGGATCGTGGGATGGGCGGCTTGTCCCTCTCTCATGCCGCAGGCACAGGTGTAGCCGCTGGCACCCTGGACCATAGGGAGGGTGGCTTGTCCCTCTCCTAGGCCGCAGCCCCAGCCGCTGGCACCCAGGACCGCAGGGCATGCGTCTTGTCCCTATCCCGGGCCGTAGGCGCAGGTGCAGCCACTGGCTCCCAGGACTGTGGGGTGGGAGGCTTGTCCCTCTCCCGGGCCGCAGCCTGGCTGGTCCCCATTCTTCTCTCATGAGCTCATTTGTGCCTGGCTGGTCCCCATTCCTCTCTCCCCAGTGTTGAGTGTCCGAGCTGTTACCATGTGATGGCATGAAGGCGTGATGTCCATTTGCATATTAGCTCTTTATTATATAGGATATGTGTTACTATATAATTATATATATTTTATAATACATATTTTCTGATATATATTTATATATGATAATATAATATGTAATATCTATGTAATATGTAATTATGTACTATGTTCATATATTCTTTAATCCTTGTTCCACTCTTTAAGTGTGGAAAAAAATATATATAGTTTTTGCAGATAAACTGTCAGCAGTATGCATTCTCCAAACCCTAGAGTAAATGGGCCATGTGTTAAATTATTTGGAAAATAACACTAACTTATATAATATGTAATGTTATAAAACCTGAGATTTCCTGGCTATTTAAAACTGTACATTTTAGAGTACAGGAGAGTCCCTAATCTCAGGTTTTTTAAAAATATATATATTTTATTGCTTTTTTACAGAGAGGAAGGGAGAGAGATAGAGAGCTAGAAACATTGATGAGAGAGAAACATCGATCAGCTGCCCCCTGCACACCCTCCACTGGGGATGTGCCCACAACCAATGCACATGCCCTTGGCTGGAATCGAACCCGGCACCCTTCAGTCCACAGGCCGATGCTCTATCCACTGAGCCAAACCAGCCAGGGCCATAATCTCAGGTTTTACCTGATGATTGACTCTCTCCTGTAATATTGCCACAATAAAAACCACATTTGCACAACAATTTCAGCAAGGGAATGAATTCTATATTTTGTCTTAATATTAGTAAGGGTAAAACTTGTCTAACTAATAAATTTATTTTTATCCTTTGGAAATGTAGGCTCGCATTTTCATTTAGAGCTTGTCTGTTGATGGTAAATAAGAGGCAAAAAATGACAGCATCAATGATTATTTGGTTTCACAGATACTTCCTTTGAAATAAACTTTTTATTCTTAAATCCATGGAAATAAAATGAAGCTAGTCATTCATGGTAGTTTCCACATTTGATTTTTATTATATGTCATCTTTATTGTGTTTTACAGTAGGGCCATTGAAGGAAATAAAACATCAGAATGTTCAAAATGCTAATACATCCTACTTGACAAGCTGATCAATTTCCTAGATTTTCTAATGATGTAAACAGGAAGTTACAGAATATATATAAAGGGAAGCTCAGAGATTTGCTATCTAAGTTCATTACCAGGTGTTCCTCATCATTCTCAAAGGTAAGAGTCTTATAACCGGTTGTTTTGCTGAAACTTAAGTTTCCACTTGAATCGAAATATACCAAAGTTAATCTGAATGCAATATTTCTTAGAGATCGTAGACAAACTGAACCCGCACATGAATGAGGGAAGATATTTTGCTTGAAAATTATATAATCGCTGGTGAAGATGACATGCAAAGGAAAGCCGAAGTTGAAACCCGACCACTTCCAGGAGAATGTCCCCTTCTTGACAAGCATTTTCCCACATCTCATGCTGTATTCTTCAAGTTCTATTTTATTGGTGTATAGGGGCCCGATTTCCTGGCTTTGTCGTACCCTCAGCAAGGTAAACCATTGTTGCTTATAAGCTTGCGATAACCAATCTGAAGGTATTAGAGTATCGTGCTCAATAACTCTTGTGGAGGCCAGGTCACAGATGATATACTGAAACCTCAAATTTTTAAACACCGATTGAAATGGTCTGCCTCGTCTGGTTTCCAGGAAGGCCATGCTGGCAACACGTCCTCTGTGCCTGGAAAACCATTTGTTTGCATGGCCTAAAAGCTTTTTTACGGATCCTTTCCAAGCCGGGTTAAGACGAAGGAACATCCACTCTTTAAGTGTGGTGTACACATCTATTTCCTTTTGTATTACTAGTACGTTAGCTGAAGAAATGAGCAGTTTCATGAGCTCTATACTGAGTGCTTTGTAAAGTTCAACATTTGGATGCGTCATCAGATTGTGGAGAAGCCAGTTAAAGCATTTTGTCTTCAGAGATGCTAACTCATAGGCTTCTGCTGTTGCATAGTAGCCACAGACAGTTTTCACGTTAACTGCCTCCTTCATGGTCTCCTCACACTCTTCAATTAAGTCCTCTACTTGAAGCAGGCATGCCGTTGCCAAAATTGGTGGAATTTGAAGGGACTCCGTTAAGTCATATCCACCCCTGTACAAGGAACCTAGCACGAAGTTCAGGGACTCGACGTCAATATTGTGGTCCTTAATCTCTAGGTCGATAATATCTTTGCCAGAGTCATCGCAACCATTTTTAAACAGAGTAGCAAAGTAGCCTGACTGACATAAATACATTTTGTGTAGACACCACACTCTCCCCAGAGCGCGGATTTTAATGTCACTGGTTTCTCCATTTAGAAATAAAGTATTGTAAGCATAATCAGATGTGACCTTTACTTTTTTACTTCGGCTGGTAGTGGCTTCTTGCTGGAGATTGTCTTCTGGGTCTAGACTAGGCTTGGGGCTGTTCTCAGCCTCTGGGTCGGGAGAGGGTCCGCTCCGCTTCCGTTTCCGGCCTGAGGATACATCTCCGGGGCCTACCTGGGCTTCTGGCTGATGCAGATCAGTTCTGCCTAATGTACTGCCCTCAGGAGGCGACTGCTCAAGGATGCCATGGAGGAAGACTATCAGATTCCCTAGGGGAACTGTTTCAGACCTCCTTGCCATGGCATTCCTGCGTCCTGTCACCTCAGCTTCTGCCCAAGTCTCACGGAAACCCTGAGAGAAGGTTCCAAACATCACAGAGGAGGTCAGGCATTCGTTACTGTCTGCTCTGATCCCAGCGAGGCCCCGCCCAACCCTGTGGCCCCATCCGCTCCGATGGCCCCGCCCAACCCTGTGGCCCCATCCGCTCCGATGGCCCCGCCCAACCCTGTGGCCCCATCCACTCTGATGGCCCCGCCCAACCCTGTGTCACCATCCACTCTGATGGCCCCGCCCAACCCCTGTGGCCCCATCCACTCCCATGGCCCCGCCCAACCCCTGTGGCCCCATCCACTCTGATGGCCCCGCCCAACCCTGTGTCCCCATCCATTCTGATGGCCCCGCCCAACCCTGTGGCCCCATCCACTCTGATGGCCCCGCCCAACCCTGTGGCCCCATCCACTCTGATGGCCCCGCCCAACCCTCTGGCCCCATCCACTCCGATGGCCCGCCCAACCCTGTGTCCCCATCCACTCTGATGGCCCCGCCCAACCCTGTGGCCCCATCCACTCTGATGGCCCCACCCAACCCTGTGTCCCCATCCACTCTGATGGCCCCGCCCAACCCCTGTGGCCCCATCCACTCCCATGGCCCCGCCCAACCCTGTGGCCCCATCCACTCTGATGGCCCCGCCCAACCCTGTGTCCCCATCCACTCTGATGGCCCCGCCCAACCCCTGTGGCCCCATCCACTCTGATGGCCCCGCCCAACCCCTGTGGCCCCATCCACTCTGATGGCCCCGCCCAACCCCTGTGGCCCCATCCCCTGCCTCCGAATCTTCCATTGAACCTGACCCCTCGCAAGGGCCCCAGTCTCCAGGCTTTCCATGAGAATGTTTCTCTATAAGGGAAATGACCGAACCAAAGGCTTTTTGATCAGAGAGAGATCGTAAGGCACTCACACATTCTCAGTGCCAGTGTGTGGGAAAATTCAATGTGAGCAGTCCTAAATACGATCATTTACCTACAACTTGTAGCGATTTGAAAAGGTGAACAACCTGGCTGGCATGGCTCAGTGGTTGAGCATTGACCTATGAACCAGGAGGTCATGGGTCAATTCCTGGTCAGGGCACTTTTCCGGGTTGCAGGCTCCATCCCCAGTGTGGGGTTTGCAGGCTGCAGCTAATCAATGATTCTCTCATTATTGATGTTTCTATCTCTCTCTCCCTCTCTGAGATCAATAAAAAATATATTTAAAAACATTTTTTAAATGAACAGTGTGGTACTTCATTATTTTATTTGCTTTTGATTACTGGAGGGGAGAAGAGATTTTTAAAAATTTCCATTAGGTACATCTTCATATTCTTTGCTCATTTCTAAAACGTTTACATATATTTTTGCCTCATGGATTGCTAAATCCTTCTTTTAACAATTTTCATTTACCATTTAATTTTTATGGAGGTCTTTTCTGTAAAGATATTTTCATTCTTTTTAAAAATATATTTTTTTGTTTATTTTAAAAATATGATTATTGATTTCAGAGAGGAAGGGAGAGTTAGAAACATCAATGACGAGAGAGAATCATTAATTGGCTGCCTCCTGCACGCCCCTACTGGGGATCACGCCTGGATATGTGTCCTTGATTGGAATCAAACCCTGGACCCTCCAGTCTGCAGGCCAGTGATTCCCAAAGTGGGCGCTACCGCCCCCTGGTGGGCGCTGCAGCGATCCAGGGGGGCGGTGACGGCCACAGGTGCATTTGTTTTAACTTTTTTTGTATTACCTTTCTATTCTGAGATCAATAAATAGTTTCATAATTTCAAACTTCAATGTTTCTAATTTACACCTTTCTTTACTATATTTTACGAAAAAGGTAGAAACATTAATACATATATCTTTCTGTTTAATTGCTATTAAAATTTTAAAAAAATTAATTTCCAGGGGGCGCTGAGTAATATTTTTTCTGGAAAGGGGGCGGTAGGCCAAATAAGTTTGGGAACCACTGCTGCAGGCTGATGCTCTATCCACTGAGCTAAATCAGCTAGGGCAACATTTTCATTCTTAAGAGGCCAAATCAGATTTTCCAAATATGGGTTTTTGCATCTTTGCTTATAGAAAGCCTTGCCTTTTCTGACATTAGATAAATATTTTTCTATATTTCCGTGCTGAACTTTCATGGTATTATGTAATCATTTCAAACATCTAAATATTAAAGTTTAAAGCATTCTGATATTCTTATACTTTGAAGTGACAGAAGCAATATACAAAAGAATATGTACTTTATAAAACAAATTTTTACAAACAGAAAAATACACATAAATGTATATGCATGCACAGAGATACTGCAAGTAATAGAGAAGATCGCACCATACGTGCCCGATCGGCATGTCTCAGTGGTTGAGCTTTGAACCAGGAAGTCATGGTTTGATTCCCCGTCAGGGCACATGCCAGGTTTCAGGCTCAATCCCCAGTGTGGGGCATGCAGAAGGCAGCCGATCAATGATTCTGTTATCATTGATGTTTCTAACTCTGTCTCTTCCCTTCCCTTCCACTCTAAAAAAATAAAAAATAAAAAATAAAGGTGGCAGAACAGGGAGCCAGAGATCTGGGCCCTTCATACCATCCCTGATGCCATTATAACCAAGTTGCCTGAAACTCACCCTACCACTGGAATGCCTGTTCTATAGACCAGTGATGGCGAACCTATAACACGCGTGTCAGAGGTGACATGCGAACTCATTTTTTTGGTTGATTTTTCTTTGTTAAATGGCATTTAAATATGTAATATAAATATCAAAAATATAAATCTTTGTTTTACTATGGTTGCAAATATCAAAAAATTTCTATATGTGACACAGCACCAGAGTTAAGTTAGGGTTTTTCAAAATGCTGACACGCCAAGTTCAAAAGGTTCGCCATCACTGCTATAGACTATAAGTTAGCTTGAATCAAGGTTTTCTTTTGTTTAAAGCTAAAAGCATCTTAACTGATACAATAAACCTTGTAGATTTTTCTGAAGGAGGCAGAAAAATCTGGATCATAGGATAGACATTCTGCCACTTCCAAGCTGTGTCATCTCAGACAAAATATTAATCCTCTCTGTGCCTCAGTTTCCTCATATGTGAGGCGAGAACAATACCTGTACTTCACAGAGTTGCTCTGGAAAGCTTTAAATAAAGTAATGTAAGTCAAGCTCTTTATTATTATCATAAAGGTATCTTGGAGACAGAAAACAACATAAAGTCAGTTATATATCTGCATGCTCTCCTACCTCCAAGTTTTTACCCTGATACCATGTCTCTCCCATGCAGCAACCCCCCTCACCTGCTCTCAGCTCCTCTCTTCATAAGCATAAGGATATCCTTTTACATAATTACAGTGCAAGCATAAATTCAGAAATTTCCACATGGACACATTATCTGATATAAAGCCCATATTCATATTCTGCCATTTGGCTTAATGTCCTTTGTTTCACCTTTTCCTCCCCAATCCAAGATCACACATTGCATTGCGTTATCATGTGTTTTCATCGACCTTTCATCTGGAGCAGTTTCTCAGCCTTTCCTTGATCTAATTCATTAACTTGTTTTAAAGAATATGGGCCCTTTATTTTGTAAAGTGTCCATAATTTTTTTTTTTTACTGCTTTCAGAGAGAGGAAGGGTGAGGGGGAGAGATAGAAACATCAATGATGAAAGAGAATCACTGATGGGCTGCCAGCTGCAGGACCACCGCTGGGGATTGAGCCCACAATCCAGGCATGTGCCCCGACCAGGAATTGAACTGCGACCTCCTAGTTATTAGGTCGACGCTCAACCACTGAGCCACACTGGCTGGGCAAGTGTCCACAAATTTGGTTTTATCTGACCCTCCTTCCTCCCTCCCTCCCTCCCTCCCTCCCTTCCTTCATATCTTCCTCTTTTGTTGTTGTTTACAAAACCAAAAGGGAATTTATTAAAAGGAGATGAGAGCTCACAGAACTACAGGCAAAGTTGGAGTAGAGAAAAACCATCAGGGCAGTCCTGGTGGAGGAAATGAATGGGCTCCCCATGGAGCTCTGTGGAGGACATGACATCTTCTCTGTTTTTCTCTGGTGACTTTCAGGAATGCAGTGGGCAGTGGGACTGGTTTTCTGGCCATGCAACTGTGCTTTGAAGACCGCCCTGCTCGGTTCACTGCTCTGCTGTTGCCATTTTAAAATTCTTAATAATTGCAGACCCTGCATTTTCATTTTATTAAGAGTTTAGTTTGTTTTAGCAATTTTAGGTTCACAGCAAAACCGAAGGGAAGGTACAGAGATTTCCCATGTATGTCCTGTCCCCACATACAGAACATCACAGAAGTAATGATATATCCTTCCTTCTTGGTGCATTTCACCAGAAGACACATGGTATTAATTTGTCTTATTATTGTTCATGTAAATTTTTTTAAATCCCCACCTGAGGATATTTTTTCATTGGTTTTAGAGATGGGGAAGGGAGAGGTGGGAGGGGGGGGGAAATACTGATGTGAAAACTATTTATTGGTTGACTTCTGTGCCTGCCCCTACCATGGGTTAAACCAGCAACCTGGTTATGTGCCCTGACCCAGAATCGAACCTGTGACCCTTTGGTGCACGGGACATTATTCTAACCAACTGAGCCACACTGGCCAGGGCTGTTTGTATTACTTTTTTTTGTTCATATTAATTTTGATCATTTAATTAAGGTGGTGTCTCCTATAGATCTCCACTTGAAAATCAACATCCCATACTCTTTTTTTAAAGAATATTTTTTGTTATTGATTTCAGAGAGGAAGGGAGAGATAGAAACATCAATGATGAGAGAGAATCATGTGCCCCTGGCTGGAATCAAACCTGGGACCCCCAAACTAGCTAGGGCAACATCTCATACTCTTGTAATTAATAAGTATTTACAAGAGATATTTTAAGACTGAAACAACTTTTCAGTTTCCTAAAAATTGTTCCCCAACTTTTAGCCAATGGTTTTAGCATCCATTGATGAGTCATGTCTGAATTAAATATTAGATAGTTGCAAGATGATGACTTTCTAAATCTCTTATGTATTTCTAACCCTACATTATTTTGTTATATTACATACAAATATAAAATAATTTTATATATTATATATTTTTATTTATATGTATTTAGCATTTATATCTATAAAAATATATAAACATATATAACTATATATATTTATAAAAACTATAAATATCTAATTTTATATCTCTATTGTTTGTTGTATATAACAAGCATTAGAAAGTCATCATTTTGAAATCAAAATATATATTATCTGTATTTTATTTTAAAAATATGTATATATTTTTTTTCAGAGAGGAAAGGAGAGGGAGAGATAGAAACATCAACGGTGACAAAGAATCATTGATCGGCTGCCTCTGACCCCCCAACCCGGGCATTTGCTCTTGACCGGAAACTAACCCAGGATCCTTTAGTCCATAGGCTGATGATGCTCTATTCACTGAGCCAAACTGGCTAGGGCACCTATATCTATTTTATATCAAGATCTATATCTACTTTCCCTCACGTCCACACCAATATGTTATAATCCATCACTGTCATTCATTTTGGTATTAAACTTGTTCCATGTTTGGCCAGTGAGAGCTTCTTTAAATTGTTCCTGTGTCATTTTAATATGTTTTCCTTCAGTTTTGAGCACTTTGTCTAACTTCCTGGCACAACTATGTTCCAGGCTCACTTAGAGTTTCTCTCAGTCCTGGAATCAGCTTTTTCTTCAAGAAGCCCTGGTTTGCCCAGCCAGCATGGCTCAGTGGTTGAGCGTTGACCTATGAACCAGGAAGTCACAGTTCAATTCCTGGTCAGGGCACATACCTAGGTTATGGGCTTGATCCCTAATGTGGAGCATGCAGGAAGCTGCCGATCAATGATTCTCTCTCATCATTGATGTTTCTATCTCTACGTTTCTAGAATAAATAAAAAAATATTTTCAAAAGCCCCATTCTTTTCAATGGAAAAAGGTATTTGGAAATGAAGATCTGGGTGCTATGAGATTATTTGTACTAAGCTGGCACTGCTTCTAGACCCTCTTAGTGGACAGAACTATGACATATACTTTTTTGATGATATTGGAGAAACTTTTGTGCTGCATTCTCATCCGCCTCCATACTCCTCTCCAGCTCCTACACTTATAAGAATTCACTACGTAGTTCTCATGCCTTGTTTTTGTCACTATAGTTCTTAACTGGAATTACCTTACTTCATGGCCTGCCGGGCAAACACATAATTGTCTTCCAATTCTTAGTTTAAGCATCATTGCCGGGAGCCGGTCTATCCTTGCTGTTTCAAGGGACCTGGCATATATGGCATACGGTTCTTAATATGTTTGCTCACCTTCTTGGCGCTGTGTTTTAACCAAGGTCACCTCTCCGAGAAAGGTTGAATCCCCAGGTAGGGATTTTCCCCTGAAGTTAGGGAGGGAATAAAACCCCTCAACTAAGTGCCAGGCGGGTAATTAATCCCTTTAACTACGAACAATCATGCTTAAACTACATAATCTTTTCTCCCTGGAATGGAGATAAGAAACGCCCTAACCTTTGTAATAGAGATTGATAGGATTGAATCAACTGGTATAAATACAGTTGTAACAAGACAGAAACACTCAGAACTTAGAACAGAATCAAGAAGACAGAACCTACACGGAGCCTAGAGACAGAAGAACTTCGCTGGAGAGAGCATGCCGGAGGATCCTGGAGAGGGACTGGCCTCAGAGCCTAGAGACAGAGCCTAGCGGGAGAACATGGCAAGGGATCCTGGACTGAACCTGACTGCTGAGATTGGCAGGAGAGCCTGACTAGAACCTGGCCACCAAATCTGGCTGGAGAAGTCTCCGTGTCATTCCTTCTTCGCCGACTCCGTCCACACCTTTGGGGACCCCTGGACCTGCTGGGGTTGGACCCCGGCATATGGCGCCCGAACAGGGACCCCTAGGTAAGCGCCCCACACTCGGGACGGATCGGACTCCACCGTAGGAAGAAGGTGGATAGTCTTCGCCGACTCCGTCCACACCTTTGGGAACCCCTGGAACAGGATTCCCCTAGGTAAGCCCCCCTCCCCCATTGAGAACCCCCACACTCGGGACGGATAGGACTCCACCAGGGTGCTACAGACCCCCCTATAGAGGATAAGTAGGGTAAGAAGGTGGATAGTACAGAACTTAGATTGAGAAGATGTGCCATACTGAGTCCAAAGAAAGAAGACTCTGTATTGATCTTTAGATTAAGAAGATGTGCCATACTGAGTCTAAAGAAAAAAGACTCCGTATTGATCTTTTAACATATATGCTTGTTAGCAGAGGAATTAAGGTTACTCCCAGTCAGACAGAACATTTTATACAAGAAATACGTCCATGCTTTTCTGAGGAAGGAAAGGTGCCGGAAAGGTAAATGTAGAGGCATGGGAGAAGGTAGGCCCAAGGAGCCTTATCCTTAACCCCACTGCAGCCTTTCCACCCTGGGAAAGTGCAGGATTGGCAAGCTCTCCATGGGGGTGATAGATCAGAACTCAGGTAATAGCGGAAAGCGCCAATCCTACTCTTAAAATGGATACAAGAGAGCATTTCAGGTTTTTCTTTTTAATGCTTGCTTTTAAAAAATAAAAAAGGGGGAATTTGCCGGGAGCCGGTCTATCCTTGCTGTTTCAAGGGACCTGGCATATATGGCATACGGTTCTTAATATGTTTGCTCACCTTCTTGGCGCTGTGTTTTAACCAAGGTCACCTCTCCGAGAAAGGTTGAATCCCCAGGTAGGGATTTTCCCCTGAAGTTAGGGAGGGAATAAAACCCCTCAACTAAGTGCCAGGCGGGTAATTAATCCCTTTAACTACGAACAATCATGCTTAAACTACATAATCTTTTCTCCCTGGAATGGAGATAAGAAACGCCCTAACCTTTGTAATAGAGATTGATAGGATTGAATCAACTGGTATAAATACAGTTGTAACAAGACAGAAACACTCAGAACTTAGAACAGAATCAAGAAGACAGAACCTACACGGAGCCTAGAGACAGAAGAACTTCGCTGGAGAGAGCATGCCGGAGGATCCTGGAGAGGGACTGGCCTCAGAGCCTAGAGACAGAGCCTAGCGGGAGAACATGGCAAGGGATCCTGGACTGAACCTGACTACAGAGATTGGCAGGAGAACCTGACTGGAACCTGGACACTGAACCTGACTGGAGAGCCTGGACAGAACCTGGCTGGAGAACCTAGCGAGGGAACATGGCTACAGAACCTCGCTGGAAATCCGAAGCAGAACCTCTCTGGAGATCCGGGCTAGAGATCCTGGCTAGGTTGCAAATCAACTGAACGCTGTCTCCGTGTCATTCCTTCTTCGCTGACTCCGTCCACACCTTGGGGACCCCTGGACCTGCTGGGGCTGGACCCCGGCACATCATCTTCTCTATGAAGTTGCTTATGATTCCCTAATTAAAACTGAATATTCCGTTCTATGATCTCCCTATTGTATATAAAACAGACACCATCACAGCATATAGAATACTTTATTGCACATATTCACTTACTTGCCCATCTTCTCAGGTAACTGAGGGCAGGAACCAAATATTAGCATTTCATTAAAGTTAACACTTGGCGAAAGAAAGAACAGAGGGAAGAATAACTAAACAAGTGATTATTCTGCAGTTGTTTCTTAACTTGCATGTTGGTGCTTGATCTCACCCAACCTATAGAAACACACGGTGAGAAGATCATTCTACAGCTTTCCAGGACAGACCCAGCCTCCAAAACTTTTCTCCAAGTACTGGGCCACAGCCAGGGTCAGGTGATCATTAAAGGGTCCAGCCACGACCTGGATTCCTAGAGGAAGTCCTTTGGCATTCAGACCCAATGGGCACTGGGTCACAGGCAAACCCAGGGCACTGAAGACACCTGAGCGAAACAAACAAGGATAATGTGAGAAATTAAGACCTGTTCTTGAAAACTTATTTTCTCCCCTCAATTTTACAGTGATGATAATAGTTAAGAGTTTCCTATCTGCTGGACTCATCTAGGGACTTGATGTGAATGAAACATTTGAATTATCATAACAAAACCCAAGAGACAGAAACTATTAATTATTCATATTTTACAGATAAAATAACCGAAGAACAGAGAAGTTAAGTAACATCTACAGTTACTGGGCTACTAAAAGCTCAAATCAGGATCTGAATACAGAAAATGCAGATGAGAGCTAGAGGTGTTTTCTGGTATGCTACTCCTAACTTACCCTTTGTAGCATCTTCAGAAAAATTAGAGGAAATGCTAATATGGGGCAATATCTTATTGCATTATGAATTTTCTTTTCATTTATAAAAATTTGGAATATAATTTTGTGGTAGTCTAGATTTGTAAATTGTAATTATTTACTTCATTCATGTTTTTATAGAGCATTATAGTAGTATAACTTACATAAAATAAGATTTCCTGTTTTAAATGTACAAATTAATGATAATAAATTTACGGAATTGTGTAGCCATCCCCACATTTTATGTTTAGAATATTTTCATCACCCTGAAAAGAAACTATATAAAATAAGTTGCTCTCCATTCCCCTTTTCCCTGAGCCTCTAGAAACCACTAATCTATATTTTTTATCTCTATAGATTAATTACTCTGGACATTTACTAGAAATGGAATCATATGATATGTAGTCTTTTTGTGTCTGGCCTTCTTTAACTTAGCATAATGTTTTCAAGGTTCATCCAAGTGGTTCTTCTTCATTGCCAAAAAGTGTGTCTGTTGAATAGATACATAAAATTTTGATTATACTGTACATTCACCAGCTGATGGACAACTGGGTTAATTAATACCTTTTGGCTATTGTTATGTTGCAACTAGAGGCCTGGTGCACGAAATTCGTGCATGAGGTGGGAGGGTACCTCAGCCCGGCCTGTGCCCTCCCGCAATCTGGGACCCCTCAGGTAGGGTCCCTAGGCCAGGGCGATCAGAGCCTATCTGGGCTTTCCTTCCCCCGGGCTGCTGGCAGTTGGTCCCGCCCCTGCCGTTGCCACTGTTTGCCATCTGTGCAGCGCTGCCCCCGCATCCCCACCACTGGTCGCCTCTCTCTGTGGGAAACAGGTGTGGGGTACAATCACTTGGCTGGCCTGGACTTCTGTCTGTGGCTGTTGGCCGTCTGTGGGGTGATGAATTGCTGGGCTCTGCAGAGGAAGGCCCTGCCCACCCGCCACAGGGCTGCCGGCCTGGTAGCCTGGGCCTCCCTCTTTGGGGTGATCGATCACGGGGATCCATGATTGATCGCCCACCAGATGGAGGCCCTGCCCACCTGGCCAGGGCTCCGTGATCAATCACTGAGCAGAGGGTGGCCTGGGCTTCCCTCTTTGGGGTGATCATGGAGCACCCGCTCCCATCGATTGCCCTGCTGGCCAGTGGCTGGGGCCTCCCTCTGCAGGGCAATTGTGGGGCAATGGCAGGGCCCCCAGACCAATTGCATCGCACCTGCCTTGGCTGGCCTGGCACCAGTGCATGTCATAGCATGGTCATCTGGAAGGTCGTCCAGTCATTCTGCTGTTTGGTCGTTTGGTCGATTTGCCTATTACACTGTTATTATTATAGACTAGTGGCCCGGTGCATGAAATTCGTGCACAGAGGGGTGGGGGTTGTCCCTCAGCCCAGCCTGCACCCTCTCCAATCAGACATCCCTCTCGCAATCTGGGACCGCTGGTTCTTAACTGCTCCCCTGCCTGCCTGCCTGATTGCCCCTAACTCCTCTGCCTGCCTATCTGATCGCCCCTAACTGCCCTCCCCTGCTGGCCTGATCTCACCCCCAACTGCCCTCCTCTGCTGGCCAATTTGGTTCTGATTGGTCGGTTTTTATGCCAGTCAGCGTCAAACGCTCCACCTCCTAGGCAGCCACTGGCTCCTCACAGTTGACCCAGATTTGGTTCTGCTTGGTAAGTTTCTATGCCAGTCAGCATCTCTGGGCCTATCAACGGGGCCTGATCAGAAAGGCGGGGCTGATCAGCAGCCTTGGTGGAGGCCTGGAGAGAAATGGAGGCAAGGCTGCTGGACAGACTGGGAGAGAAAGAGAGAGGCAAGTGATGATCAAAAGCTGCCACAGAGGCAAGGGATCAGGACCTTGCTTCTCTCTTCAGGCCTCTCTCTGGCCCTGATTCGCAGCCCCCTCAGCAGTCAGTGCTGGGGTACCATGCCTGAAGAGGAAGCAGTCCTGACTGCAGGACTGATTTCCGTTGGTGGAGCCTCGGTTGTTACCGGTCATTATGACCCAGGGTTTTTATATATTAGGATAAGCACTCATGGACAAGTCTTTGTAAGGAGATATGTTTTCATTTTTCTTGAGTATTTATATAGCAGTGAAATTGTTGGGTCATATGATACATTAACTTTCAACCTTATAATGAAAATGCCCTGTTTTCCAAAAAAGCTGCACCATTTTTTGCAATATGTTCACCAGCAATGTATGAGGGATCCAATTCCTCCACATCTTTGTTAACAATTATTTTTGATTATAGCTCTTCTAGTGGGTATACAGATATCTCACTGTGGTTTTACGTAAATATGCATTTCCATAATGACTAATGATATTGAGCATCTTTTCATGCACTTATTGGCCATTTGAGTATCTTCTTTGTAACCATACCTATTAAAATCCATTGTCCATATTTAAATTGAGTTTTAGTCTTATTACTGAGTTTCAAGAGTTCAGGTACTTGGAATATATGGATGCATAATTTGTAAATAATTTCTCCCAGTCTATGAATTTTTTTACTTTCTTAAAGGTGTTTTATAAAGAAAAAATGTTTAATTTTGTTGAAATTCAATTTATTATTTTTTTCTTGTATTGTCAGTATTTTTGGTGCTGAATCTAAGAAATCTTTGTCAAACCCAGGGTCACAAAGACTTACTTTTATGTTTTCTTCAAAATTTATTGTAGTTTTAGGTTTTACATTTAGGTCTGCTATATTTAGGTTGGTAAATGGTATATGATAGGGGTATGATTTAATTCTTTTGCATGTAGACATGCAATAATTGCACCACTATCTATTGAAAAGCATGTTATGCCGGGCAGCATAGCTCAGTGGTTGAGCAGGAGGTCATGGGTCAATTCCTGATCAGGGCACATGCCTGGGTTGCAGTCTCAATCCCAGGAGGAGGCAGCTGATCAATGATTCTCTCTCTCCCTCTCCCTTCCTCTCTGAAATCAATCTATACTAATAATAGCCTAGGGCCGTTGAGACCTAAACGACAAAATGGATGACCGGTCACCAGGAAGTGCATGGAGCACCTCTTGGTCCCTCCCCCAAGGCCCACAAGGCTGGCGGCAGGCTGGCGGGTGGGGCGAGGCAGGCACAGTGAGGTCGTTAGCCTCCACCCAGAGGCCCAGAGAGAGGCCCGGAGAGAGAGGCACATCCTGATCAGCAGCTGCTATGGAGACTGCGGATAGGCCGGAGAGACAGCTGTCAGTGGGGCCTTTCTGGATTTCCCAGAAGAGCCAATGGCTGCCTAGGAGGTGGAGCTTTTGACACTGACTGGCATAAAAACGGACCAATCAGAACCTAATCTGGGTGAATTGCGAAGGCAGAACCTAAGGTGGGGCCTGAGGAGGGGTTTTAAGGGAAACAGCTGTTTGGTGTAAGGTGTAAGAAAGCAGTTCAATTTTTTAATAACCGGTTTGGCAGTATAGTGTATATGGCTGGCTATTAGTCCAGATATAGGGATTATGTATTTTTGTCTGCAAAGTGTACCTCCACCTGCTGAATGATTTTCCCCACCATTTAAGCAATCGTATCCTATATAGTCTATCTATACTAATAAAAGGGTAATATGCTAATTAGACTGGGTCGACTGGCCATCTTCCAGATGTCCGACTTCCTTCCAGACAAAGCCATGGTGGTGGGGGCCAAGGTAGAGGCAGTTAGGGGTGATCAGGCTGGCAGGGGAGGGCAGTTGGGGGTGAGATCAGGCTTGCAGGGGGTAAGGGGCAATCAGGCTGGCAGGGGAGGGCAGCTGGGGGGTGAGATCAGGTTGGCAGGGGGGGAAGTTGGGGGAAACCAGGCTGGCAGAAGGGGGCAGTTAGGGGTGGCCAGGCCGGGGGGGGCAGTGAGGGGAGACCAGGTTGAGGGGGGAAGTTAGGGGCAATCAGGCCAGCAGGCAGGTGAGTGGTTAGGAGCCAGGGGTCCAGGATTATGAGAGGGATGTCTGACTGCCAGTTTAGGCCTGATCCCTGGGATTGGGCCTAAACTGGCAGTCAGACATCCCCCAAGGGGTCCCTGATTGGACAGCATGGAGGCTGGGCTGAGGGACCCCCCCCCCCCGCCCATCCTCGTGCATGAATTTTCATGCACCAGGCCTCTAGTCTATAATAATAAAAGCATAATATGCTAATTAGATTGGACATCCTTCCAGACGAAGCCGGGGCTGCGAGGGAAGCCTGGGTCCCGGGTGCCTGCTGGCAGCCAGAGGGAAGCCAGATCCCAGGTGCCTTCTGGTGGCCAGAGGGAAGCCTGGGTCCCGGGTGCCAGAGGGAAGCTGGTGCCAGCAGCCGGAGGAGGGATGGCCTACTCTTGCATGAATTTAGTGCATCGGGCCTCTAGTAAAAATATATTTTAAAAAAGAAAAGCCTGTTATTTCCCCATGAAATTGTCTTTGAACCTGTGTAAAAATCAATTGAACATAAATAAAGGGACTTATGTTTGTACTCTAATTCTACCCATGATATGTGTGTGTATATATATATATATATATATATATATATATATATATATATACACACACACACACACACATATATGTAAATATATACATATACACATATACCAGCAGATGTATATATATCCTTATACCAGTATGTATACATATATATACATATATACATATACATACATACATATGTAGCAATTGTTATGAAGTAAAAGAGATATATTAAAATTACTATATTAAAGTAAACAAATATATGCTTCAATAAATAATATTATTATCACTATTATTAATACTTGTAAGGCACTTTATATACATTTTCACATTTAATCCTTCCAACAATCCTGCAAAGTACATGTAGCATCCTCATCTTTGCCATAAAAAAACAAGGTGCAGAAACTAAATATCCTAGTGAATTTATCCATCTTATAAGCATCAGCTAAAGATAAAAATATCATAGCTGCCTGAGTAGCAATTGAGAAGAATATTGCTTTATAGGAAAAATAAAAACACAGCTAAAATCCTAAGCTATATGGCATCTTACAATTCTATGTTGTTGACAGAAGGTTGCCCAAGCCTAGTAAGCTTTCAGCTTCAGTGAAGGAAATGAAAGCAAAATAATGCTAAGTGGTATTGAACCAAGCATATAGTGGAAACCACACTGGCTTTGAAGTCGGATGAAATGCAGTTGGATTCCAGCCCTGACTCTGACCCCTTAAGTCACTGTTTCTTCACTTTTTTTAAAATACGTTTTTATTGATTTTACAGAGAGAGGAAGGGAGAAGGGGAGAGAGAGAGGAAACATCAATTAGCTGCTTCCACCACATCTCCTACTGGGGATTGAGTCTGAAACCTGGGCATGAGACCTGAACCAGGAATTGAACCAGTGACCTCTTGGTGCATGAGTCGATGTTCAATCCACTGAGCCACACCGGCAGGGCTGTTTTTTCATATTTTTTACAAGGATAACTGTATCTGCTATGAAGGATTTCTGGGAGCCTTAAGTGAATAATGTAAAGCATTTCTAGCTCATAGTATCTGGCACATAATAGGTACTTGATACTCGATAAATGGCACTATTATCTATCATGGATCTTGTATCCATATTACCGGGCATATCACCTGGTTCACAATGGGAACTGTGTAAATGTGCTTAGGCTTGAACTACAGGAAAAAGTTCTCAATTGTGGAAATCCCTCCAAAAAGCTTTTTTGTTCTACATAAAAATTAAATGCACTGTTCTAGGTGATGGTGAATTTCACATTCCTGGGGTGTGTGTCCAAGGAGAACGGAATTAACACTCCATAAGCAAATTGTAGAAAGGAATTTAAACAAGATATAGATGATTTCTAATGGATAACCTTGGCATTCAGTATACCGGTACAATGGATAGGGTATAAAAGTTGCAGAGAAATTTATAGACAGGATAGTTTGAGGCTAATTTTGTACAAAATCATCCTTCACTTGGTTTCAGCTTACTAATAACCCTTGAAGGTGCTGTATCGGCTCATGAGCTGAGACTGAAAGCCTTTAGAAGGTAGATTAAGTTCTTTAGGAAACTATTGTTAAGCTCGGTAGAGTTCTGGAATAAAAATTAAAAAGCAGAAGCTGGCCCGGTGTGGCTCAGTGGTTGAGTGTCAGCCAATGAATCCGGAGGTCAAGGTTAGATTCTCAGTCAGGGCACATGCCCGGGTTGCTGACTTGATCCCCAGTAGGAGGCGTGCAGGAGGCAGCTGATCAATGATTCTCTCTCATCATTGATGTTTCTATCCCTCTCCCCCTCCCCCTTCCTCTCTCTGAAATGAATAAAAAACATCTTTTTAAAAAATAGGAAGCAGGAGTGTAATTTCTGGTGTGAGAATTGATCTTTGGGAGTCACCAAGCAGGTCTCTATGACACAGTGTCCTTAACTACAGAACAGGATTCAACTTTCATTTATTCTTGGAAGCTTTGAATTACGTGTTGTGCTTCAAACAGTCCCAGGGCAGAGATATAGTAAGTTATGGAAACACCATGTGGGGCTGTGATGTATATTATCAAGGAGGAGTTCCTTCTGAGCTCAAATTCCTTCGTTGAACAGATTTCTGTATGAATACAAATAATCATTAGGGAGACAGCTGGCTGCTGCTGTGCCTCACCAATAAAACACTCCTCCCACATCCCCTTATTTTCTTGGGAATTTTGCCAGAAGGGCTGGGTGCAAGTGTTTGGGTAAGCAAGTGGGATTTGCTATCTGTTTCTGTAAGGCCCCGTGGGATGTATTGTTTCTCCAACATCTGTAACAGCATGAATGCACACAAGTCTAACAGACTGGGATAAATAAACTCTGCAGCGCCAACTCTCCTGAGCTGTCTGTGTCGATAGGGAGGCCAATGAGATTAAATAGGCAAGGCCATTTGCATATTCAAGAGTGGGAGGTTTCTGGGACTCCTGCCTATTGAGGCTGTTGGGAGGAGTAAACATCAGAGAGAGGGATATATGGGTGGCCTCAGTCTGTCCTTTTCTGTTCTTTTGTTATTACACATCTATCTGAGAATCTCGGCCATTGTCATAATTTCAGCTATGATCACCTATGAGCAGATGACCTCACATCTATATTCCCTGACCCACATTTCATACCTATATAACCAAATTCCTATTTGGCATCTCCATCTGAATATCTCCCAGAAACCACAAACTTAAAAAAAATAAAACAAAGCCTTGCAAAATAACTGCTTTCCTCAAGGAATGCAATCTAGACAGAGTTAAGACACAAACACGAAGAGATCTTTAATAAAACAAGAAGAAATATTCTCAGAGACCAACAAAATAGTGATTTAGGTAAAAAGTGGTAGAGAATCTCAAAAGATGGATCTTTCACTGTGGGCTGAGTATGAGAGTGGTCAGCGTTGAGATATGAACCAGGTTTTCAAAAATGAGTTGGTCTTGGGCTAAAATTCAGGCTGAGTTGCTCTTTTTAATCTCAGGGAACATCATACTAGACTAATCTCCGGTGTAATAATCAGTGAGAAAGTTAGTAAATAACATAAATGTTTATAAAAATAAATTAAACAAAAGCAGAACAAAACCAAACCAAAAAAGTTGTCACTGGTAATTTTCTCACCTATAAACTAGGGGTAGGGAACCTTTTTTCTATCAAGGGCCATTTGGATATTTACTTATTTTTTAAATATATTTTTATTGATTTCAGAGAGAAAGGAAAAGGAAGAAAGAGATAGAGGCATCAATGATGAGAGGGAATCAATGACTGGCTGCCTCCTGCATGCCCCCTACTGGGGATCGAGCCTGCAACCCTGGCATGTGCCCTTGACAGGATTTGAAACTGGGACCCTTCAGTCTGCAGGCTGACGCTCTATCCACTGAGCCAAACCAGAGAGGGCCATTTGGATATTTATAACACCTTTTGAGGTCCATACAAAATTATCAACTTAAAAATCAATCTGCTATATTTGGTCAAACATTTAAGTAATTCACCCCTAATGCCTTGGCAGGGCCAGACCAAATGATTTTGCAGGCCTTTCATGGCCCACGGGCCGGATGTTACCCACCCCTGCTATAGACAATTATGTTTCCTGTCTTCAGAACCTGAGTAGCTAGGTGATAGAAACTTAGGCAGAAACTTGTTTCAAAGATTCAAGGAATTGGAAGTGAGTGACCAAAACCAAGAATTAGTGTGAAGAGGAGTCAATGAAGGATGATACAAACTGTCATTTGATACCCTCTCCCCCACATCCTCCACAACCCTTATGCCAAGTACTTTACATGCACTATTTAATTTACTTTTGACAGCAACAATGCAAGGTACAGATTACTCTGAATTCCTAGAGAAGGAATAGATTCAGAAACATTCGGTGTCTTGCACCAGCAAACACAGGTAAAAACTAGTAGAGTCAAGTATTTGCACTCAAATAAACCAAGCTTCAATTTCCAAGTTAAAGTGGACCATAGGTTTTTAGAGTAAGAAAGTATATAGTGTGGTTCTCTGGAAGAGACCTTATAGGAACCATAGAAACCGACCTGGTACATTTCCAGGGGCCTCTAGACCTCATATAACCACAGTCCAAACACAGCTCCCAAACCAGTTGAAACTGAAACAAATGGGTGAATACTAGAATGATTCAAACTCAGAAGTGATCATAGCTAGGCAAATAGATGATCATCTTGGAGAATTATATTTTGTATTTGTATTATCTGGGAAGCCACATATCCTGGTAAAACAGCTGACTTGGCATATTATGCAACAGAATAGCCATGGCAGCCTTTGGATTGAGTCAGTTCATGCTGTGTTACTGGAGACAAGTCACTGAACCTCCCTGAAGACCAGGGCTGTAAAATGTGATACTCATACTCACTTGCAGGGTTTTCTTAGGGAGAATGCAGATATTAGCAAATCATCTTCCACATATGACAATAGCAACTGTTTTCTGCCATTGTTTTTTTTTTAATTTTAAAAGTATTTTTATTGATTTCAGAGAGGAAGGGAGCAGGAGAGAGAGATAGAAACATCAATGAGAAAGAATCATTGATCGGCTGCCGCCTGTACGTCCCCTATTGGGGATGAAGCCCCCAATTCGGGCATGTGCCCTTGACCGGAATCAAACCTGGGACCCTTCAGTCCCAGGCCGACACTCTATCCACTGAGCCAAACCGGCTAGGGTTGCCATTTGTTTTTAATTACACATCATTTTTGGACAGCAAAAGGAGAGAACACTTTTCTTGGAAAATATCTCTGTTTCTTTAAGACTAAAGAGTATAAGGAATACTAGGTACCTGTGTAAGCGAAGTTGAAAGGTCTTGTCAGAGGAACATGATGCTTGGGAGCCACAGTGGGATGCGAGGGATATAAGAAGATACCATCATCACCCAGCATCTCCAGCAATTCTTTATACAGGCTTTCTTCCATTGCCTTAAACTTCTTGTATTTCTCAGGGCTGTATTTGATCTTTCCTTCCAACAAGGCCAGTCCTACAGAATGGTAACATATAACAAGTGAAGGTATGAAACTTCATTTTAAATCCTAGTGTTAGCTTTTCTTTTTTTAAGTATATTTTTACTGATTTCAGAGAAGAAGAGAGGGGGAGAGAAAGAGATAGAAACATCAAGATGAGAGTCATTGATTGGCTGCCTCCTACATGCCTTCTACTGGGGATTGAGCCTGCAACCCGGGCATGTGCCCTGACTGAGAATCGAACCATGACCTCCTGATTCATAGGCCAGTATTCAACCACTGAGCCATGCGGGCCAGGCTACTTTATCTTTTCTTATTCTATAACATTGAGAAAATTAAAAAGTGATGAAAAAGAAACCTTATAACCTGGCTACCCATACATGAACATTGTTGATCATTGAATGTCAACTCCTGGTCATTTTTTGGTAATGCTATATATCGACTTCCTAGCTTCTCCCACAGAATGCTGTATCATAAGGATTTGTATAACTGTGTAATATTTTAATTGTAGGAATGTATAATAGGCTTTTCTTTAACTAGCCCATGATTGTTGGGCATATAAACTTTTTCTGAAATTTAAATGCTGCAATAAACATCTTCATGCATGTAATTCTTAGAAAACTTTATAATGGAAATATATTTCTAGAGGATTCTATTTAATGTATCTTCAGGATTTAAATTATATTTTATGAAAAATCATTAATACATACAAATTTTTAAGTATATGTCATAAATGATTAATACATATTTAGTATTTTAGATTAATATTTACGTATTTTAAAATAGTTTACTTATTTAAAAAATAAGTTTATTTTTTTCAATCCTATATAATAAAAGCATAGTATGCAAATTGTCCCCTTGACCGGGAGTTCATCCAGGAGTTCGACCAGGGGATGGGGCCGGCTGGGGGAAGGGAGGGAGGCCCTGGCTGGCATCAGGCAGCCATTAGGGGCCCTACCAATGCACAAATTTCGTGCACTGGGCCTCTAGTAGAAAATAAGAAAAATTCAAAAGATTCAAGTAGACTAAACAACTCACCAAAAAAATTCAGTGCTCATGGAAAATAACTAAATATGTTAGTACACTTAGTTCATGTACTTTCTTATATAACTGTACATACAATTTTCCACATATTCTACTCACCATTTTAACATACATAAATGCGTGTTATCAACACAGCTTCGTAAATTGGTCTTAAGTGCCTGCATACAATTGTATCCTATCTATGAATCATAATTCACTACCTATTCCTCTGTTGTTAAACATTTAGGATCCTTCTCATTTTTTTGATATTATAAAACATGCTGCAATGTACATCTTTATGAATGAATTCTTTGATATGGTTTGGAATATTTTTATCTGAAGAGTCTAGCTTGTGGCTAAAATCCCTGTGGGATTTTTCAAGGGTAGCCATCAGCAATTATAAAAGGCTTATCTGGCAAGCTGCCCTCTCCAAACCAGATATGGCGCACAGACAGTGCATTGAAACATCTATAGGGTATTGCAGTCAAGGACTTGGGCCTATCTAGCCTGTGATGTTCTTGTACATATTTGCATTCTCAGCCAAGGCACCTAAATATCTTTAGCTGAGGCCTTTGGCAGAGGTCTTCCTCAGGTATCTTTATGGGAGAAGTAGAGGAAACCTTGAAGACACTTTTCCCTACTCTGATTACTACTCAGGACTTTTCCACTCCTAATCTCTCTCCCTTATCCCATTCCTGACCTCAGGGTCTGTAAAACTGATGGAGCCTTTATTTCAGGCTCTAACACTGAGAAAATCTCCGCACTTGTGCTGATCCATTTGACCCTTGACTGGTGCGAATTTTCATAGGGGAAATGGAAAAGGGGGGAGTTGCTTTCTCCAGATATAGTCTCCTGCTTCTACTATCACTGCCACTAAAGGCTTCACTGTTACTTTTATTTTGTCCTATTGCTGTAATTGGCTCTTTCAACACAGAACAGCTCAGCTAAGCCCCTGACAATACCTAGGATGCTAAAATGTGATTTCTTTGGCATGAAATGGCATAAGACAATGCAAGAGTTCCTTAAACACTTCATATCAGTATATCACTGTCTTTCAAATTTTATGGCTATGCACAACAAAGAGGACACCAGTGACTAGAATACTGTCAAGATTCTTTTGAAGAGCCGAGACCGGTTTGGCTCAGTGGATAGAGCGTCGGCCTGTGGACTGAAAGGTCCCAGGTTCGATTCCGGTCAGGGGCATGTGCCTGGGTTGCGGGCATATCCCCAGTAGGAGATGTGCAGGAGGCAGCTGATCGGTGTTTCTCTCTCATCGATGTTTCTAACTCTCTATCTCTCTTCCTTCCTCTCTGTAAAAAATCAATAAAATATATTTAAAAAAAAAAAGATTCTTTTGAAGAAAAGTAACTCTGACAAATACATGGCAAGTGAGTGCTTTGAGTTTTCATTGTCCTTAAATGATTTTCCTGATATCAGAATATTAGGGCCAGTGAAAGCAGTGTCTTTTTCCAACAACAGAGCAATTTCTGATGATAGAGACCTCATTGGTAGAGCTATGTAATAATAACAAAATTAAAAATAGCCCTGGCCGGTGTGGCTCAGTGATAAGACAATCAGCCTGTGAACCAAAGTGTTTCGGATTCAATTCCTGGGCAAGGGCACGTACCTGGGTTGCAGGTTCGTTCCCGGACCCTGGCCCTGGTCGGAGTGTGTGTAGGACGCAACCAATGGATGTGTCTCATTCACATAAATGTTTCTCTCTCTCTCTCTCTCTCTCTCTCTCTCTCTCTCTCTCTCTCTCTCTCCCCCCCCCCCTTTTCCTCCCTTCTACTCTCTCTAAAAATCAATAGGAAAAATATCCTTGGGTGAGATTAACCAAGAAAAACAATTAAAAATAAAATAAAAATAGCTTCTATTTATTGAGTCTTTAAGATGTTCCAAGACTTGTGGTTTCATCTTTATAAACTTGAAATTGCCAGTATGTGCATGATTAGGTTGTATTTCACATGCTTCAGATGCATAATCCCATTTAACTAGCATAACAGTGCTAGGAAGTACCTATTATTTAATCCCCTCAATCACACAGGTAATACATGCTTTTATTAATTCCATTTTATAGATAAAAATGAATCACTGATAACATACTAGTAAACAACGGAATGAAGGTTAAGCAAACTAGTATCTTGAAAAGTTAAGATTGGGCCCCAGTGTGAAATAAAGCAACTAATTTCTACTTGCCTTAATTTATCACTATAAAGAGGTAACATTGACTTATACTATCAGCATCTCTTAAATGTTTAAAGGGATAACACATGAAAAGGTGCCACAAATCTAATAGTTGACACTTAAGTATTCAATGAGTGTTTGTTTACAATAACAATCACCAACTCAATAGAATATTATCCAGCCATAAAAAGAAACAAGGTGCTGATACAAAGCACAACATGGATAAAATGTTAAAAAAAACCTTATGCTAAGTGAAAGAAGCCAGTTACAAAACACCACATAATGTATGATTCCATTTATTTAAAACTAGAGGCCTGGTGCATGAATTTGTGTACAGGTGGGGGTGTGTGTAAGAGCTGCACTATTTTCTGTGGTGAGCTGCTTCAACTGAACCTACCCTACATGACCAATAATTAAGATTCTGAGAGGTTAATTCACCAAAATATTCCTGAATGGACCTATTCCTAAAGTCAAATATATTATCCAAAATTTCCAATTAGATATTTAAATACAATACACGACACAGAGAAAGCACCGTAGGCACTTGAGTTTGTAAGGCAAACATTTCAAGAGCACTCCTCAACTGGGTAGCCATCTAACTTTCATGAATTAAGATTTCTAAGCCTATAACATGGGCATTTTAATAGATGTGTTGTAAATCAATGGTATAAAATGCACAGGACAGTGGTTGGCACATAATGAGATGTCAGCATATGATGGACACTAATTCATTACTGATATAGCTCAGCTTTCCACAGTGTTGCAGTGTGGTAAGATAGTCTCCCCTCCCCTAAAGACAGCAAACCAGAGAAAAGGTGAGTTACATACCAATGGCAGGGATGGTGTGCGCTGATAGGCCCAGGCACCATTTCATCAATTCCCACAGAGGGCTGATAGGCTTCCCATGGTCACTAAGCAGATCCACAAATTTTATAGGTTCCTGAGAGTGAAGAAAACTTTATTAACCAATGTCACCCCAACAAATTTAATAAAAAAAAAGACCTGGGAAAGCAAAAGATTAAAATGCAAATGTGAAAATAAACATATTGATGTGCTAAAACAGGAAATACAAGTATTCTCTCAAAAACAGTATGGTTGAGACAAACATATGAATAGGAATGGTCCTAGCAGCACTATGAATTATAGCCATATAGCAATCAGCTGATGAATAGATAAACAAAATGTATTAATTCAATAGAATATTATCCAGACATAAAAAGAAATAAGGTGCTGATACAAGGCACCACATGGATAAAATTTTAAAAAGCACACAACCTTATGCTAAGTGAAAGAAGCCAACTCCTGCATTGAGCATCTGCCTCCTGGTGGTCAGTGTACACCATAGCGACTGGTCAACCAGCTGTTTGGTTGAATGGTAGTAACGGTTGCTTAGGCTTTTATATATATAGATTCCTATAGTAAGGAAATCTATAGATACCGAAAGCAGATTAGTTTTTGCTTAAGGCTGTGGATAGGAGTGGTGAGGATACTGGAGGGGGTGACTGATAATATGTATGGGTCTCTTTCTGTGGTGATGAAAATGTTCTAAAATTGATTGTAGTGTTGGTTGCACAATTCTGCAAATATTTTAAAAATCATTTAACTGTATGCTTTAAAAGGGTGATTTACATGGTGTGGAAATAACTCAATAAACCTCTTTGAATAAAGTGGCAAAATGGCCATAAACAAGTACAGTTGAGAAAATGGCCACATCCTTTTTCCATAGGAAAAGCTTCAAGTACCAACCATATAATGTACCTGTTCTTAAGAGATGAACCATCACTGAGCAACATGGCAGAGTGCCTATGAATAGCAGCTCTGAGTCAGGTATAATTCAAGGTGAGGGGAGACCAGATTTTTCGCTCTTTTGTCTTATTTGAGGTTTTTTTTTCAGGACCAATTTTAACAATTAGCACCTATGTTATAAGCTTCTCCAAGCTATAAGAGAGTTCTCCTGCAAATGAACTCAGAATACAATTTTTGTTACTGATCTTTGATTTAGTTTTGTCCATACTCTGATTATGAATCTACATGTCAGAGTTAAACATCCAAACTTGTGGATTTACACGAACTTCCTATTCTGAGAGATGTCCAAAGTGCTTATATAAAA
Source organism: Myotis daubentonii (assembly GCF_963259705.1). NCBI lineage: Eukaryota > Metazoa > Chordata > Mammalia > Chiroptera > Vespertilionidae > Myotis > Myotis daubentonii. The sequence continues at coordinate 9,172,265 of NC_081861.1, read as the reverse complement.
GAAACTTTTGGTCTCTTAAACACAAATATAGTGACAATTTATTTTCCTTATGATAGAAAGGGATCATGAAAGTACTCCCTTATTTGTGGGGCTACTAAATGTCAGGTACTTTACAAGAAATATTCTTTTATTTTTTAAAAAATACTTTTATTGATTTCAGAGAGAAAGGAAGAGGGAGAGAGACATAGAATATCAATGATGAGAGCGAATCATTGATCGGCTGCCTTCTGCACACCCCCTACTGGGGACTGAGCCCACAACCTAGGCATGTGCCCTTGACTGGAATTGAACCCGGGACCCTTCAGTCCACAGGCCTACGCTCTATCCACTGAGCCAAACCAGCTAGGGCCAACTTATTACTCTTAAAGAATTCATATTTAATATCCTCAACAAGCTTGAAGAAATCATAAGTAAAGCATCTTTCGCAAGTACCCACATCAGCTTCCAAACTTAGCAAATAACAGGAGGGTGAAATTACATTGTAGAAAAGCAGGTAACTGTTGTTCTAAAACCTCTGATAGGGAGGCAAAGTAGAATCTTGATAACTGGGGTTACCTAATCACTTTATGCCTTACTGAAGCCTAAATGCTCTCATACCCAGCACATGCTATAATGGAATAAAACCCACGCCCCTGTGTCTTGCCCATGTTATCTCTGCTTGAAATACCTTTTATCACTTCTTTACCTGATTAAGGTCTCCAAATTATTCACATATTGGTGAATAGCAATTCCTCCACCAGGAAGATTTTCCTGACTTCCACAAAGAGAAGGGCCCCCCCTCTCTGATCCTACAACCATATATGCTTATACTGGTATAGCACTCATCAAACTGTATAATCTTTATTTAACTATGTCACCTATTTGCTTATTAATTTCATTCCTCCATATTGACAACATATGGCCCGCAATAGAAGGTCAATAAATATTTATTAAAAAAGAAGGAAAGTAGTGAACATACCGTCCCATCAGGTCCCTTTGCTGACATCATTGTGACCCATAACTGAAAAGAATACTTCATTTGCTTTAGTTTAACATGTTCAACTGAGGCTCCTAGTATATTTTCCAGGTGATCCACAACCTTAGAAAATGAAGATAAAACAATAGACAAACATGTTTAGGAAAAAAGAGATGTCACTGGAGAGTGGTATAAGCAAGATGGCTGACAAGAAAGTGCTAGGCCCTCATTTTTAAAAAAAATCTGTTTTTATTGATTTTTATTTAGTTAGTTTAAAAAATATTTTTATTGATTTCAGAGAAGGGAGAGGGAGAGGGAGAGATAGAAACATCAATGATGAGAGGGAGTCATTGATCAACTGCCTCCTACATCTCCCTACTGGGGATTGAGCCCGCAACCCAGGCATATGCCCTTGACCGGAATCGAACCCAGGACCCTTCAGTCTGCAGGTCGATGCCCTATCCACTGAGAAAAACTGGCTAGGGCTGTTTTTATTGGTTTTTAGAGAGAGATAGAAACATTGAGGAGAGAGGAACACCACCACCACCACCACCACCACCACCACCACCGCCATCATTGATCTGCTGCCTCCTGCACACCCCCTACTGGGGATCGAGCCCAGAACCCAGGCATGTGCCCTGACCAGGAATTGAACTGGCGACCTCTTGGTTCCTGGACTGATGCCCAACCGCTAGGCCACACTGGCTGGGCTAGGCACTCATTTCTTCATGGAAACACCAACATACAGACCAAGACCAAAGGAGCTCTGTGAGGCCTCTGAAAACCAGTTAAGAAACTTCAGCAATAAAACAAATGACCGAAAAATAAAAGCTGCACTCACAATGCTAAGAAATCTCATGGTAACTTTGCTCATTTTCGTCCCATCGCTTTCCTGGTACAATGCAGACAGGCTGGGAGGAAACCACCAAACTACTAACTTCTGCCTTGGGATGGAATGAAAAGAGTGGCATTTGCTTGCAGAGTTCTGGTTAGATAGAGGCAGCCTGGGGGCACTGGTTTATCTCTTGCCTGAAGGAGCACTGATGGGAATAGAGGCAAAGTTTGTATATCTGGTTGGAAGCTATCAAAAGCAGTGGTTGGAGCCATGGCACAAAAGAGTTGCAGGGTTACTGCAGACCTGTGGGTGTCTGAGTATAAGATATTACAGGCAGAACAATAATATAAACCAACTAAGGGCTTGAGAAGAAGTAAGGAAGAGACATTTTGGGAAATTAAGACATTCAAAAGTAGTCATATGTACAGAGGAACTGGAATTTAAAAATGTACAAGCCCCCAAAAGACCCATCTCCACAAGTTTTGAGGGAACAGGTAAATGTGGCACCACCAATGGAAACAAAGAAAGCTCCAGTAAGTGACCTAAAGAAATGGAGAGCAATAAACTGTCAGACAAAGAATTCACAATAATCCTTTTAAGGAAGTTTTATGAACTACAAGAAAACGCCAAATAGACAAGTAAACAAAATTAGTAAAATAATACATGAACAAAATGAGAAGTTCAAAGAAGAACCAGCAACAATAAAAAAAAACCCCAGAAATTCAAAAATACAATAACTGAACTGAAGAAATTCAATAGAAAGTTTCAAAAGTAGACTTGACCATGTGACATGAACATTAGAAATTACCCAGTTAGAGGAGTGTGAAAAAAGCCAATGGGAATTATGGGGCACAATGAAAATAAACAAGTTTCATATTGTGGGAATTCCAGAAGGAGAAGATAAATATAAAGGAACAGGAAGTATATTTAAAGCAATAATGGCAGAAAAATTCCTGATCTTGGGGAAAGAAATGAACATCCATACTCATGAAGCCCTAAAGATCCCAAATAGGTTGAACACAAATAGGGCTACACCAAGATGGATTATAATTAAGTTGTTAAAAGTAATATGTTAAGTGAAATAAGTCAGTCACATGATCTCACTCATATGTGGAATCTAATGAACAAAATAAACTGATGAACAAAATAGATTCAGACACATAAAAGCATGGAACAGACCATTAAATCTCAGAGGGAAGGGTGGGGGAGGGTGGGTGGGAAGAAATCAACAAAAGAACTTGTATGCATATATGCATAACCCATGGACACAGACAATAGGATGGTGAAGGCCTGGGGAGTGAGGGGGATGGGCTAGAAGGGGTCAATGGGGAAAAAGAGGGACATATGTAATACTTTCAACAATAAAGATTTTTTTAAATCAATAAATATAGCCCTGGGTGAAGATTAAAAAACACCCACAGTGTTGCCTGCCCCAATTTTTTTTTTTTAACATCAGTTTTGCATATAATGTTGAATGCCAACTGGAATTGAAAAACAATTAAAATAAAAAATAAAATAAAAGTAAGTGTTGGGAAAAAAAAGTTAAAGAGAAAGAAATTTAAGATCAGCAAAAGCAAAGAGAGACGTTAGATACAAGGGAATTCCCATAGGCTATGTGTGGATTTTTCAACAGAAACTTTTCAAGCCAGGAGAGAATGAACTGCCATGTCTGTCTTAGTATGTTAAAGCAATCTTTTTTATTTTAATTTAATTTTTATTTTTTAAAAATACATTTTTATTGATTTAAGAGAGGAAGGAAGAGGGAGAGATAGAAACATCAATGATGAGAGAGAATCACTGATCAGCTGCCTCTTGCACGCCCTCTACTGGGGATCAAGCCTGCAATATGGAGCCTGGGATCCTTCAGTCTGCAGGCCGACGCTCTATCCGCCCAGCCAAACTGGCTAGGGCTAAAGTGATCTTTTATAGCACTCAAGTTTATAATTGTCTTCCTTTAGGTTTCACAGATATGTTTCAACTAATTGGTAGGTATTGTAAAATCATTTTTTATTAATTGTTTCTAGTATATTGGGATGATTCTGATTTAGGGAGTACATGACTTTAATTAAGGCACTTGTTAACCTTACTGTGAGAATTTTACATGAATTTTCTTGATGTTAGAGATATAAAATTACATGTTTTCCAAATAATGATCTGTACTATTTTTAATAGTGTCATGTTTATTTACTGTCGTTTTTTAAAAAGTATTTTTAAAATTTGACAGGATTCTTCTTTTTATTCTTCTTCGAATGAGCTTTTGCTTTTAAAATGACACATCAGTTTCATTATTACAGAAGTATTTAAAGAATAAAAAGCAGACTAGAATTGTTACATATGCAATGTGATCTCAATTATATAAAAGTTACATCTACATATAAGCATATAAGAATAACTGGACAGATATGACAAAATAGTAATAGCAGTTACCTCTGAGGAATTTCTTTCTTTGCTGTATTATACTTTATTTTTTAAATGTTCCTTTTTATTAAAAAACAAGTAAAACATAAAAACTAGCTATAAAAATCACACCAAAAATTACTTAGTACAACTACTGTGATCATCTTAATTCTGTATTCTGACATAGAAATATCTGGTAGACAGTAAAGGAATAGGTTGAAGATGGCATCTATTGGCCTAAATATGAATTCCATTAAAGATATTCTATTTATAATTACCTTTTTCTGAGTCTGAATGAGTTCTCGGTCCACTTTGGACATTAAAAATGAGCCACCATCATGTTCCATCCAGTAAAATTTCAAGCCCTTTAAATGTACCTTTTCATCCAGTTTTAATCTGTGGAGGAATAAAAAGAAACAGGTATGAACAAATTACTTATATATACTCACTAGTTCAATCCTAACAATTGAGTATTCGCTTTAGTGGGGCTCCCTCCCGCCCCCAGAATTTTGTGCCAGAAATACTGATAAGCCTTTAGAATTCATACTTTCAATTAAGAATATTACTCTGTCCACATGAGAAAGGATAGCATAGAATGGTCAAGACTGAAGATGGAGTAAAAAGTCAGAAGGCTCTGGTGAGAAATTATTGTAGCCTATATAAGAATTATAACCATGGTGATAGAAATGTAATGATGTGGGAAATAATTATGAGGTGATCTTCATTGGAGATTGCTTAGACATAGGAGTAATAGAGATGGGGAACCAGGCTTTTGTGGCTGGGTTGATTATGGTACAGTCACTGGAATTGGGGAAGAAGAGAAGTAGCAAATCAGTTTTGTGGGGTTTGGAAAGAGAACGAAAATCAGTTTCAGACACACTGAATTTCAAGTCCTTGGGGTGCCCTGGATGCTGGTTAATATACACTCCTGTAGCTAAGGTGAAAGGAAGGAATTGGAGATGTATATTTGTGAATCCGCTATATGTATGGGAGGTAACTGAAGTAGCAGGTATAAATGGAGTCTTCCTGGGAGGTTGGGGAAAGAGAGAAGAATGAATCGAGCCAAGACCCTCTAGGGCAGTGGTCGCCAACCTTTCTGACCCCGCAGACCACTGGCTGGCGACCGCCGCTCTAGGGTACCAGTATTTTAAGGATGAACCACCAAAAGAGATAAAAGGAAAGGGCAGAGATGTAGGAGCTGTATCAGAAGAGTGTGAATCACAAAATCCTGAGGTAGAGATTGTTTCAAGAAGGAAGGAATAGTCAATAGGGGTCGCCAGTTATAAGATCAGAGAACTTGACAAAAAAAATGTTAGCGGTGGAAAGGTGAAAACCAGTATGTAGTTCAGGCATGTTAAAGACGTTAAGCACCCAGTCAGTCAGTGGCAACTGACACTATACTTTCCATCCAGAAGACAAAACAGGCTGGGCGCTTAACGTGTTAACCAGTAATGGAAAAAAGATCTGAGAGAGTACTGGAACATGCGATCCGGAACATGGCTCAAAGTGTTTAATACCAAAGCAAAAAGACATTTTATCTACTTAAAGGGGAAAATGAGAAGTTAATGTCTGGGGAACTAGAAAGTTTGATGTAAGGAACTGAAGAAAGTCCCACAGATTGCATTTTCTTGGTAAAGTAGAAAGTGGGACCATTTATTGCTGCTGTGGAAAGTGTAATAAAGAGCTATAAAGGGAAATAGGCAGATTTCTAGGCTATATCAATGTCCCAATAAAAGTTTGGAAAACATGTGTGGTGACCAATAGAAGAAGCACCAGAAAGGCCTAATTTAAAGTGGGATGTCTATATATTCAAAGTGACAAATGAACTACAATAACCCATTGCTTTCATCCCCAAATAGGCCTCTCTTTGTGTAATATTTTCACACAGTAAATTATTTTTACAAACGATCTTCCCAGTTTGTGAAGCATGACATCCACACATACAAAAACCCCCTCTCAGAAAAACAAAAGACCAATTCTGTGGTCGAGGACTAAAAGCTTCCCTCTATGTTTCTAATAAGCAAAAGGAGAAGGAATTGCCTGGGCAGGAAGGAGAGAAAATAAAGGAAAGAAGCGAACATACTTTTTGATTCCAGGTCCTGCCATGACCCTCAGCATGGGGGCCAGGTCTTCAGCGTAGCGGCACATGGGACCAGTGCACTGAAACTGCTCCTGGGCTCCCTTAGCCACAGGGAACTGGCCATTGTTGGAGACCACACCTGAAAGGTTGGACACTCGGGTTAGCTGTCCAGAATAAGACATGGTCCCCCATATGAGTAGAATCATATGATTCTTAGCTTTTTCTGACCGACTTACTTCGTATGACATATTCTCAAGGTCCATCCATGTTGTTGCAAAACGGAAACTCATAGACACAGACAACAGTATGGTGGTTGCCAGAGGGATGGGGGTTGGCGGCAGTAGGCAGTAAAAGGGAAAGGGAAAGGGGGCCAAATATACGGTGACGAAGATGATTTGACTTTGGGCACACAATACACTATGCAGATCATGCATCATAGAAATATACACTTGAAACCTATATAAACTTATTAACGAATGTCACCCCAATAAATTTAATTTAAAAAGACATGATCCCTGAATGTTGTATTTCATCACCATGTTTAATCTTTCTTAAATGTGGGGGGTAGAACTTCCAGTACAATATCTAACAGAAGCAGCAAGAGCAGACGTATTTTTCTTGTTACTGATCTTTGGAGAAAAAGTTTTCAGTTTTCACCAATAAATATGATGGTAACTATGGGTGTTTTCATATAGGCCTTCTTTTTTTTAATATAAAAAAACTCATAGTGTTTACTATTTGACAAATACTTTTCTAGGACCTTTACAACATTAACTCATTTAATTTTCATAACAACCTTATGAAGTAGCTATTTTGGCTATACCCATTTTACAGATGAGACAATTGAGGCAGACATTAAGTATCTAATATTACATAGTTACTAAGTGACAGAATACCTAAAGCCTACCTTCCCAGACTGTTATCAATCACTAAACCAGTGACTCTAAACTTTTGGCTTCAGGATCCTTTTATATGCTTCAGAATTATAGGGGACCTTAAAGGAATTTTTGTTACACAAGTTAAACGTATCAATATTTAACATATTAGAAATAAAAACTGAAAAGATGTTAAAACATTTGTGTTAATTTGCTTAAAAATAATAGTAAACTCATTATACGTTAGCACAAAAAATATTTTATAAAAAACTATTTTCTAACACAAAAATATATTTAGTGAAGAGAAGGTCATTCTTTTACATTTTTGCAAATCTATATAGTGTTTGATTTAAAAAAACACACCTGGATTCTCAAATAAATATCTATATGAGATTTTAAAAATCTTAACAGATAATTGTTCATATTATATCACTCAGGTCAGGTCCTGTTTCAGACAGGATATTTACAATAAGAAATCTGAAATTTTATCAATGAATTTCATATTCTGTTATACCAAAATCCACCAGTATATCTCTTGCTCTCATTCAATCATTTTATAATTCATAATTTTGTAATACCAATCATTAGGGATTTGAAAAATATTCACTAAAATACACATTACATATTACTAGTATATTCATTTTATATTAAAAAATCCATTCACATCACCACTGATCTCTAAGGAAAGTCCTTAATTATTGCAAGGCTGTTAAGCTAATGGTGGTAGAGGTAGGTTTTCCAAATTTCTAATTTTTGTTTGTATAAGGTTCTTAAAATGCATGAGTAAAAGCCCAATCCAAAGTAAGAGATAGATAAATTAATCTGTTATATGTATTTAAAAAGTATTTTGTCCCATTTGACCCAGTGTTCCCACTTCTAGGAATATATCCCAAGAAACTAGAAGCAGCAATCAGAAAGGATATATGCACCCCTATGTTCATAGCAGCACAATTCACCAGAGCTAAGATTTGGAAACAGCCTAAATGCCCATCAGCAGATGAGTGGATTAAAAAACTGTGGTACATCTACACAATGGAATACTACACTGCAGTAAAAAAGAAGGAATTCTTAACCATTTGCAACAGCATGGATGGAACTGGAGAGCATTATTGCTAAGCAAAATAAGCCAGTCAGAGAAAGATAAATATCACATGATCTCACTCAACATAAACTGATGAACAAAAACAGATCCAGAGATAGAGAAGCATCGATCAGAACATCAAACTCAGAGGGAAGGCAGGGGAAGGCGGGGGTAAGGGGGAGAGATCAACCAAAGGACTTGTATGCATGCATATAAGCCTAACCAATGGACACAGACACCAAAGGGGTGAGGGCATGAGTGTGGGGGGGGGAGGGGCAATGGGGGGATAAGGACATATATGTAATACCTTAATCAATAAAGAAAAAAATTTTTAAAAATAAAAAGGTAAAAAAAAGTATTTTGGAAATTTTTTATTCATAAGAAAAAAATGACTGATGGTTACCAGAGGGGAGGGCGATGGGGGGCTGGGTGAGAAAGGTGAAGGGATTAAGAAGAACAAATTGGCAGTTACAGAATAGTCATGGGAATATAAAGCACAGCATAGGGAATACAGTCAATAATATTCTAATAACTACGTATGGGGCCAGGTGGATACTTGAAATATTACCTGAACTATTAGAAAATTATGAATTATAAAATGATTGAATCAGAACAAGAGATATACCAGTGGATTTCGGTATAACAGAATATGAAATTCATTGATAAAATTTCAGATTTCTTATTGTAAATATCCTGTCTGAAACAGGACCTGACCTGATTTGATATAATATGAACAATTATCTGTTAAGATTTTTAAAATCTCATATAGATATTTATTTGAGAATCCAGGTGTGTTTTTTTTTAAATCAAACTTAGCTATCGCACCACCTTTGGGAATATAAGAGACAGGTTTCCAATAACCAATAACAATTATATAAAGTATATAATTGTCTTACCACTATGCTGCACACCTGAAACTAATACAAGATAATATTGAATTTACACTGTCATTAAAAAATTTTAAAAGGATAAATGAATCAATGAAAAGAGTCAGGAATGTATTAAATATATAAATGCAAATTGAACTGCTTGAAGGTGCAAAAAGTAGCCTACTGCATGCACTTTTTTTACCTCGCTTTTTCTTACTTATCCCTATGGTGACATGAATTTTTAGTGTCTACACCAGTGATGGCGAACCTATGACACGCGTGTCAGAGGTGACACGTGAACTCATTTTTTGGTTGATTTTTCTTTGTTAAATGGCATTTAAATATATCAAAGAAATATCAAAAATATAAGTCTTTGTTTTACTATGGTTGCAAATATCAAAAAATTTCCGTATGTGACACGGCACCAGAGTTAAGTTAGGGTTTTTCAAAATGCTGACCCGCCGAACTCAAAAGGTTGGCCATCACTGGTCTACACTGTGGTTGTTGAAACCAGAAAGATTAAGAAATATCAAGTAGAACAGCAGCATCAGGGTAGCATAAGTTGTTTTTATTTTCTTACTTTTTATTACAACTCATTAGATTTTGCTTAACTGAACAAAATTGCCTCTGCACATTATACCAAGGGACAGGGAAGTTTTCTAACCCACCTCTGCATCCAAAAATAAGCAAATAAGAATTTGGTAAGGACTGTGGATGCAGGAGAGTCAATGAGAATGCCCCATTCTAACTCACTGTGGTGTGTGTGTGTGGGGGGGGGCAGGGGGCGACCTGGAGAGTGCAAACCTGGGCAGATGCCCACTGGCAAGACAATTTGTGAAAGTCCAGGTAGGCTGAGAGGAGATTCCAGCAGGCAATTGATGCAGGGGAGAGGCAAGATTGGGTGCATAGAAAAGGGAGAAACGCATTAGTCAGTCCCCCCTTCCCAGGGCAACACTGCAGCAGAAGTGATCACTCCAATAGAATAAGTGTAATACTGTGACCTCATCCACCAAGAAGGAGGAAAGTGATGAGTGACTGCCTTGTTACCCCAAATGTGAGAATGTGGCTGGAGAAACCCATTTCGATCCTGCAGCACCCACATTTCTGAGGAGGGCCCTCCATGACAGGGGTGGTGGGGGAGAAAGGGAAGGAATCTGATAAGAACAGCAAAGGGAATTGAACACAGTTCCTGTTGTCAGCTTCAAGACTTCAGCAGCAAGTCTAACCACAAGCCTCTAGGAGTACCCCCCATTTGAAGATATACCCACAGAGCCTGCGGGCACTACCAGAGCCCCAAGTACTAAACCAACACCTAACCCTATTTTGCTGCTGGCTCCTTGTGTGTGCTTCCAAATGCATCTGCAAGAACAAGCTCCGATAGAAAAGGTCAAAGTCAACGGACAAGGAAGGACCACAAACTTAGCTATCACACCACCTTTGGGAATATAAGAGACAGGTTTCCAATAACCAGCCTGGTGCATTGTGAGGGGGGGGAAGCCCTAAAATCAGCCCTAGCTGGTTTGGCTTAGTGGATAGAGTGTCAGCCTGCGGACTGAAGGGTCCCGGGTTCAATTCCAGTCAAGGGCACATACCCGGGTTGTGTGCTCGACCCCTCCCCCCCAGTGTGGGGCGTGCAGGAGGCAGCCTATCAATGATTCTCTCTCATCATTGATGTTTCCATCTCTCTCTCCCTCTCCCTTCCTCTCTGAAATCAGTAAAAATATATATATATTTTTAAAAGCCCTAAAAACATAGTTAAGTTGGCATCTTCTACTTCAAATGAGAAAGCAGAAGTACATACATACAAAATATTTAAAAATCAAGAAATATGGCATCATAAAGTAATTATTATTATCTAGAAACTAACTTAAAGGCCTAAAATATTATAACCTAATTAATAAAGTATTCAAAATAGCTGGTATAAAAAATTCAACAAGCTATAGAAACTCAGAAAAACAATGAAATCAGGAATAGAATGAATAAACAGAAGGCTTTCTTTACCAAAGAGATTTAAATAATAAAAAAGGACCAAACAGAAAATCTGGATCTGAAGAATTCAATAAATGAGATAAAGAATGATGGGTAGACCAGATAAGAAAAGAATAAATGACTTGAAATATAGAAATAATAAAGTTTGATTAGGAGAAGGAACTAAGATTTTAAAAAAGCAGAGAAGGCCTATGAGAGCTATTGTTTTCATTGATAAATGGGGTTCCAGAAGGTTAAGAGAAGGAAAAGTTGGCAGAAAGTTTACTTAAATAAATAATAGATGAGAACTTCCCAAATGTGGGGAAGGACTTGCACATAGAAGTCCATAATTCTAATAGAACAGTCTATTATATCAATGCAAAAAGACCTCCAAGAATATCATAATAAAACTGTCAAAAATCAATAATAACAAGAGTATTATAGGTAGGTGAGGAGCCATTACAATTGTTACTACAGCAATGCATGGGGAACCATGAGAGACTTCTATGAGCAATTATATGCCAACCAATTGGATAACCTAGAAGAAATGGGTAAATAAAAAGAATCTTGAAAAACGCACAACACTAGAAGTATCATGCTTCCTCATTTCAAAATATATTATAAAACTATAGTAATCAAAATAATGTGGTACTGGCCCAAAAACAAACACAATAAATGACTGAAACAGAATTTAGACTCCAGAAATACACCCAGGCTTATATGGTCAATTAATCTATGATAAAGGAGGCAAGAATATACAATGGGGAATATGTGGTGTTGAGAAAAATGGACAGCTACTTGCAAAAAAATTGAAACTAGAGCACTTTCTTACACCACATACAAAAATAAATTTAAAATGTATTAATAGTAGACTATAAACCATAACATTTCAAGAAGAAAATATAGGCAATAAACTTTGACACTGGCCTGTGTAATATTTTCTTGGATGTCTCCCCAGACAGAAAAATAAAAGCAAAAATATATAAGATTACAAAAAACTGCCCTGACAGGTGTGGCTCTATTGTTTGAGCATCGTCCCACACATCCAAAGGTCACTGGTTCGATTCCCAGTAGGGGTGTGTATAGGAGGCAGGGCACATACCCAGGCTGTGGGTTCAATCCCCAGTAGGGGTGTATATAGGAGACAGCCATTTGATGGCCCTCTCTCACATAGATGTTTCTCTCTCTTCCTCTCTCTCTAAAATCAATAAAAATATATTTTAAAAAAGATTACATGAAACTAACAAACAGTGAAGGAAAACATCAATAAAATGAAAAGTCAACTCACTAAATGCTAGAAAATATTTGCAAATAATATACTCAATAAAGGGTTAATATAAAAATATATAGGGAGCTCATAAAATTCAACATAAAAACAATCAATCCAATTAAATATGAACAGAGGATCTGAATAGACATTCTTTGAAAGAAGACATACAGATGGCCATCAGATACTTAAAAAGATACTCAACATCACTGATCATCGGGGAAATGCAAATAAAAACCACAGTGAAATATTACTTCACACCTGTCAGATTGGCTGTTATAAAAAATAAAATAAATAACAAGTATTGGCAAGGAGGTGGAAAAAAGGGAACCCCGTACACTCTTGGTTAGATTGCAAATTGGTGCAGCCACTATGAAAACAGTATGATGATTCCTCAAAAAACTAAAAGTAGAACTTACATAGGATCCAGCAATTTCACTACTGAGTATCTATCAGAAGAAAAAAAAAACCCAATAATTTGAAAAGACATGTATACCCCTTATGTGCACGTTTACTTATTTATTCTGAATTTTGAATTTGTCATCTGCCAAATAGGTATAATTTCTTCCTGAAAGGTTTACTGTAGAGAATAAATAATTAAAATTAGTCATGGTAGACAACTTGTAGAGTACCTGGCACAGAGCTGATGCTCAATAATAGTAGCTATTTTTAATATTGATAAATATATATGACCATACTTCTAGGTAAGATTATCCTGGTAGGTACCAAATTTCTGTGTTGCTATGAATCATAATATTAATATTATTACTATATTAATATTACCCGGGGAAGGTTTGTGTCCAAATATGCCATTGAAGAATGCAGGCATTCGAATGCTGCCACCAATATCAGAGCCCACACCAATCACTGAGCAGGCAGCTCCCAGGGTACAGCCCTCACCACCTATGGGAAATGCAAAATACTCCTTTATAATAAATAAATTAGATTACTATTTGCAAATAATGGTTATTACTATACTTGCTCATATATTGACCTTTACCAGAGATCTTTATATTCATACTGGAGGCCGGGTGCATGGATTTGTGCACTGGTGGGGTCCCTTGGATTGGCCTGTGGGGATTGGGCCGAATCCATGCACCAGGCCTCCGACATCCCCTGAGGGGTCCCAGATTGCAAGAGGGCACAGGCCAGGCCGAGGGACCCCACCAGTGCAAAAATCCATGCACCAGGCCTCTAGTATGCATATAAGATCTTTGGTTAATCTCTCCCCACCCTTCACCCTCCCCGCTTCCCTCTGAGATTCATCAGTCTGTTCCATGTTTCCATGCCTGTTCGTTGAACGTCTGCCCCCTGGTGGTCAGTAAGCATCATAGTGGTCGAACAGTCAAATGGTTCAAAGGTCGAATGGTCACTCAGGCTTTTATATAGATGACTTTGAGTTACTTTCTAGTGTACCTTCATTAGATTTTATAAGTTGAGGAAACTGACGCACTGACTGCACCTTCATTATGTTACCAAGATCACAGAGCAAAAAACTGTCAATGTTCTCTTTGGCTCTAGCTTAAGCACCATATTTTACTAACCCACATATATGCCTTTAGGATTGATAAAAGCCATGTAAATTCTAGTCTCTAATATACTCTCTGATATTTTCCTCCTACATCACTTGTTGCTCATTCTTAATCTCCTTTGCTAGATATGCCTCTCTTTTTAACCTTGAAAATGACAAAGCTCTATCATGAGCCCCAATTCATGTTCATCAACACATACACCTTGGTTTTTTTTGCATCCATTTTAATAGGTTATAGTAGACTAGATACTGTACCATGCTTATGATGATAACTTCTAAATTATTTTAAACCCAGATTACTACTCTGTCTTATATAGGCTACTTGACAACTCCATTGGGTGTCTTACAAACATCTTAAACATAACATGTTCAAACTGGTATTCTTAAATCATGCTGCCCCCATTTGTCCTTCTTCCCGTTTTCTCCATCTGAATGAATGCCTGTACCATCTCCCTAGTCAGAAACCCTACTGATTTTTTACTTCTCTTTTTACCTTTACACCCACCTCTCCATTACCAATCTATCATCAAGTCATGGCCGATCCAGTCTACCTTTAAGATATATCTTGTGTCCCATCTACTTTTCTCCATCTACACAAACACTAGTTGAATCCACTATCATTTATTTCCTGGACAACTAAAATAGACTTGTAATTTCTCGATTTGCTTCAGCTTTTGTTCCTCTACATTATCTGACCTGGACAAAACTTTTTAATTTCATCACTAACTCCTCTCTGTCTTACTCACTACACTGGGTTTCTTTCAGTTCACTGAACACACTAAACATGTTCCCACCTCAGGCTTTTGCACTTTCTGTACTCTGTAATTAGGATTATTTCTGCTTGACCCACTACCCCCACATCCACTGAATGGTTAGCTGTCTCTGATCCTCTGGATTTCATGATAAAAATCACCTCCTTAGAGAGGATTTCCATGACCATATCTGCTACATTCCTATACTTACTGGAGTTCCTGGATACAGCACAGTTATCAATGCTTAGTATCCTTAGAGTATTTTATCACCTTTGTCTCAGGAAGATGAAATTCTAAAGTTAAACAAGCTTCGCTAACTCACGTTTTTCTTTCTTTCCCTTGTGCCCTCTCTCTCTCTCTCTCTCTCTCTCTCTCTCTCTCTCCACACACACACACACACACACACACACACACACGCACACGCACACGCGCACACACACATGGACCAATAGTATGAATGTTCATTGCCTACATTGCTCTTCATCAATCTATGACAAATTCTGTAATTGCCTTTACCATAAACACCTAATTATGACTTTCCCAGAGGTTTGTGCAATAGTATCTGTACCCCCTCCTCAGTGACTAACAGATGTTATACTCACCAGAACTTCCACCTACAATATGCCGTAAATCATACGGGTTGTTGGATCGGCCATAGACCCTGTTACTGGATTCATACCACATGCACAGCTCACTACAGTTGGTTATGCCCAGAGGAATGGCACCAGCTTCCTTCAGATATGCCACTACAGTGGCATCTGTTTTGGAAATGGCATTACGACGATTCACAAGGCCAGAAGAATTAGGCATTCCTGTAAAGTCCACAAGAAAAAGAAGTTAAGCCCTAGCCAGTTTGGCTCAGTGGACAGAGCGTTAGCCTGCAGACTAAGGGGTCCCAGGTTTGATTCCAGTCAAGGGCACATGCCCGGGTTGTGGGCTCAGTCCCCAGTGGGGGGTGTGCGGGAGGCAGCCAGTCAATGGTTCCCTCTCATCATTGATGTTTCTATCTCTCTCTTTCTCTCCCTTCCTCTCTGAAATCAATAAAAATATATTAAAAAAGAAAAAAGAAAAAGAAGTTAAAATATTAAAATGTTATATAAAAATAGGAACAATTTACTGAGCACCTTCAATGAACCAACCCAGCTGTTGTGGGTGATTTGCTTAGTACTGACAGGTGATATGACTTAATAGAAAGTAAACAGACTTTGGAATCAGAACTAAGTTCAATTTATATCTGTGTAGCTTACCAACTCTACAAACTTTGGGAAAATCTTTTAACTTTTCTGATTCTCAGTTTACATAGGAATAAATGAGATATTGAATGTAAAGTAAGTGAACATATTTAATAACTAAAAGTGATTAATACAGCTCAGCTGGTGTTGCTCAGTGGTTGAGCATAGATCTATGAACCAAGAGGTTACCAGTTCGATTCCTGGTCAGGGCACATCTCTGGGTTTTGGGCTTGATCCCCAATAGGGGGTGTGCAGGAGGCTGCCGATCGATCAGTATTTCTCTCTTATCGATGTTTCTATATCTCTATCCCTCTCCCTTCCCCTCTCTCTAAAATCAATAAAATAAAATAAAAATTTAAAAAAGAACAGTACCTTGTAGCTGGAACGCTTCTTTGACTGTCAAAGGAACCCCAAGGAAGGGCCATTTCTTTTCCAGGGTGGCATCATCTTCCACCTCCTCTGCAAGCTTTTTATCTACATCCTGAGCCTCCTTCTTAGCTGCCTCAAACCTAGAAAAAATGGAACAGAGCTACATAAAGCTGTGGACCTTGAGAAAGAATACACTTCTAAGAAAGGCTCCTGATGGCTAACTGAGCTCAAATTTGAAAAACAGAGCTTAGCAGCCATTTCTACACAGGAGCCTCTCATGCAAACTGCACTTTATAGAGAAACCTGCACTGAACTACTGCCTCTGCACTAGACTGCCTTCCTGCACTGTGTTCCTGCCATCTGAGCAAGCCCTTGTGGAGAAGTTCCTGGAATCCTATTTCAACCAATAGGACAGAGGCTTTCCCTGTACAGAGCTGTGCAGTTATATCCTCATCAGTATCTTCACCAACTAATCAGAGAGGCTCCATTCTGACCAATCAGGATAGTGCTTTTTGGACCAATCTAACTGGGAAGATTATAGTCAGAGTCTATTTCAATCAAAAAATCTAAATAAGCATAACCATTTATAACCATAGATTTTTCTGCATATATAGAGCTAGGTCCAAGGTAAATTCATTAGCATTTGTCAAGCAAAGTCAAATACCCCAGGGTATTACACATACCTATAGGCATCTGGCCACAATTTTGGCCTTTGAGACATGAAATATGACAACCATCTTATAACAATCAGAAGATCTAGCCTGAAAATAAGTCTGACAATCCAGGATATCTAAGGCAAAGGACTGAATACATAAGTTATTGATGATATTTTTCAGTTGCTGAGTTAAGTATGTGGCTAACTACCTAAGGACTTCCTGTTTAATGGCATAATATAATTTCCTTATTGTTTTCAGTCCTTTTGAGTTGGGTTTTCTGTTATTTGCAGTGAAAAGCGTCTAAACCAGTGGTTCTCAACCTTCCTAATGCTGCGACCCTTTAATACAGTTCCTCATGTTGTGGTGACCCCCAACCATAAAATTATTTTCGTTGCTACTTCATAACTGTAATGTTGCTACTGTTATGAATCGTAATGTAAATATCTGATATGCAGGATGTATTTTCATTGTTCGCGACCCACAGGTTGAGAACCGCTGCAACTAACAGAGTTGGCAGGGCACTTTTAATTGGGTGGTAGGGACAGAAGCTAGATTTCAGTGTCAGTGTAAATAGGAGATAAAGACTCAGAGAAAATAACTGTTGACTACATTTTGCAGAAGCTTGCTTATGTGAGAAAAATAAGAGCATTATGATAGCCAGTTAGGTACAGCAAGAGATTCATCTGAAAATATTATAATCCGCTCAGCCATCATGGCTCACTGGTTGAGTGTCGACCTATGAATCAGGAAGTCATGGTTCAATTTCCAGTCAGGGCGCATGCCGGGATTGCAGGCCCGATCCCCAGTGTGGGGCGCACAGGAGGCAGCCAATCAATGATTCTTTCTCATCATCGATGTTTCTATCTCTCTCTCCCTCTTCTTCCCTCTCTGAAATCAATAAAAATATATTTTTTAAAAATGAAAATATTATAATCTGGCTACTAAGAATACACAGAACCTGGCCACTTAAAGGCACTCTATTAGAGTGGTCAGGATCCAGACTTTAGAGACATGCTTACCTGGGATGGTTATGTGACCTTCCAAGTAACAATTCCTTAACTCTCCATTCACCACCTATCCTATATAGTGAAAGCCTAATATGCAAATTGACCAAACGGCTGGCAGAACAACCGGTTGCTATGATGTGCACTGACCACCAGGGGGCAGATGTTCAATGCAGGAGCTACCCCAGCCCACAGGCCCCAGGCCAGCCAAGGCAGGTACCAGCGGGGGGCCCTGATTGCCCCGCCAGACACCCCACAGAAGGAGGCGACCTGCAGCAGCGGCAGGGGGCGGGGCTGGCGAGCGGGCAGTGCCAGGCTGGCCAAGGAGGGTGCCAGCGGGGACCCCCGATCGCCCCGCTGGTTGCCCCACAGATCATCCCTGATCGCTGACCAGGCCTAGGGATCCTACCCGTGCACAAATTTTGTGCACTGGGCATCTAGTAAAACAATAAGACCTACATGATTTGCCAATGCATAAAATACAGTGCCGAGCACACAGAAGCCACTCAATAAAAGGAGGCTATTACTGTCATCATTACAAATATCATCAAGTTCTCCTGACAGTTAACAAAATCTGTCAGGAAAGTCAAAGGATTAGGGTTTTAGCAGACTAAATCAAAGCCAAATTGCCCACATCACAGAATTCAGAGAATCGGCAACATAAAATTTAGGAAATAGGCTGCAAGCCTTTATATCAGAAAGAAACAATGAGAAGAACTTCAGCAGGTATTTATTCAACATGTCTTACTAGTATGATATTATCAGCACCATTTACTGGCAGCCTATTTGCTGGTGGTGAGACACGGTTCCTGGGACACTTGACACCTAGGAATTTCCCAGCCAGTTAGCACAGCGCGGTCAGATTCCTAAGTCCTATTCCTTCCAAGTCTAGAGCAGAGGCCTTTCCAAAGGTCTTAAAAGCCCTGTTGTTAATGCTGCCCAAACTTAAGCCACACATAATCAGCAAATGCAGAGAACTCTAAGAGAAGGTTGTATGGGTAGAAAGGAAACTAGCTACCGTTACACATGGGCTCAGGGCCACAGGCAGCACTAAACTTCTGACACCAAAGAAAGCCCTGTAATTTTAGCCTATCTACAAGCAGGTGCCCGAGAAGAAAAGAATCCTCACCCTGCCTCTGTAGAGACAGACTGAGAACACGTCCAAAGGTAGGCTGCGACACCAGAATGATACATGGGCTAGACAGTGTGGTGAGTGAAAGACTTTACTGAGGTCTGAGAGGCCTTTTAAAAAAAATATGTTTTTACAATGGAATACTATGCTGCTGTAAAAAGGAAGGAACTCCTACCATTTGCAACAGCATGGATGGACCTGGAGAGCATTATGCTAAGTGAAATAAGCCAGAGAAAGATAAATAGCACATGATCTCACTCTTTGTGGAATATAATGAACAACATAAACTGATGAACAAAAACAGATCCAGAGACAGAGAAGCATTGATCAGATTGTCAAACCTCAGAGGGAAGGCAGGGGAGGGTGGGGGTAAGGAGGCGAGATCAACCAAAGGACTTGTATGCATGCATATAAGCATAACCAATGGACACAGACACCAGGGGAGTGAGGGTATGAACGGGGGGGGGGGAGTATAGGGGAGGATAAGGACACATATGTAATACCTTAATCAAGAAAGAAAATAAAAATTATGTTTTTATTGATTTGAGACAGAGAGAAAAAAAAGGTGAGGGAGAGAGAGAGAAACATTGATGACCGAGGCACATGGATCGGCTGCCTCCTGCATACCCCCACTAGGGATTGAGCCAGCAACCTGGGCATGTGCCCTGTCTGGCGATCAAACCGGTGACCTCTCAGTGCATGGGACATCACTCAACCAACTAAGCCACACCGGCTAGAGCTGAGAGGCCTTTTTAATACTATATATCCTGCCTGTCCCCAGTGGTCTCATTAGAGCAGGGTCCAGGAGAGCAAAATCCAAGGATGATTCCACCCTCATGCTCTGGTGAAAAGCTGTACAGCCACTTCACCTCTATAGCAGAAGCTATACAGATTGCCATCATCATCTGGTTTATTTGTATTCATTTTTCAGAATTTTGTTTTTACATCACTTCCTCCAGAAAGCCTTCCCTGACACCTCTCCAGGCCTGGATAGGTATACCTCCTCCACCCACAGTATTCTCTTTCTTACAGAGCCTTAGCTCCACTGTGCTGTAAACAATAGCTATTTGTATGTTTCAACCACCAGACTAGGAGTTAAAAGAGGCCAGGGCCTGTGTTTTGTTCACCTTTATACCTTCCAATACCTACCACAGTGTCAGGCACATAGTAGGCATTGAACAAATGTCCAGTGGGTGAGACAATTAAGGTCACAACTAGAGGCCCAGTGCACAAAATTCATGCACTGAGGGGAGGGGGGAGTCTCTCAGACTGGCCTGCATTCTCTCGCAGTCCGGGACCCCTCAGGGGCTTGCTGCTCTTTACCACTCCGCTCGCTCACTGCTCCTTAGTGCTGCCGCAGAGGTGAGAGAGGCTCCTGCCACTGCTGCTATACTCACCAGCCGTGAGCCCAGCTTCTGGCTGAGCAGCACTACCCCTGTGGGAGTGCACTGACCACCAGGAGGCAGCTCCTGCATTGGGTGTCTGCCCCCTGGTGGTCAGTGCGTGTCATAGCGACTGGTTGTTCCACAGTTCGGTCAATTTGCATATTAGGGTTTTATTATATAGGATGGCAATGCAACTCTGAATTAAGCATTCTATACCCCCACTTTATGATGAAACTGGGAAAACTCAGGGTTGTTGGTGTATTGTTTTTCTGCTAACTAATGCTCTCTTAGAGCCTCAATTACAGGGTAGTATAGACTGAAAGGCAAGGAAAGAGGTGAAGGGGTTTGCTTCTTCCAGTTTGTTTGTTGTTCCTAATAATCCTGTCCCAACAACAGCCTTTCATCTAGGCCAGGGGTGGGGAACCTTTATTCTGCCAAGGGCCATTTGACTATTTATAACATCATTCAAGGGCCATACAAAATTATCAACTTAAAAATTAGCCTGCTATATTTGGTCAAACATCTCATTAATTCATCCCTAATGCCTTGGCAGGGCTAAACCAAATGATTTCACAGGCCTTGTCAGATGTCCCCCACCCCTGATCTAGGCAAATCTAGTTAGTTCGAGCTTCCTATTTCTTTCCACACTCTAGAACCAGTCTCACTGTACCCCCTCCGAAGTACCAGTATCAGGCGGCTGCCCCTCAGAGGTCGGAATCATAGCTCCATGAGGTTTCCTCTTTAAGCTTCTGAGGCAGCAGCAGCTAGGCAGCACCCTCCCCTCCCCAGTTGTGTCTAGGTCAGGGGTGGGCAAACTTTTTGACTCGAGGGCCACAATGGGTTCTTAAACTGGACTGGAGGGCCAGAACAAAAGCATGGATGGAGTGTTTGTGTGGACTAATATAAATTCAAAGTAAACATCATTACATAAAAGGGTATGGTCTTTTTTTTTTTTTAGTTTTATTCATTTCAAATGGGCCAGATCCGGCCCGCGGGCCGTAGTTTGCCCACGGCTGGTCTAGGTCCTAGCTCTGCAGGAATCTTTTTTGACTTTCTTAATTCTGATAATGCCATTTTTTCCCATTGTCCTCTCAGATCTAAGGGTGGTAGTTATTTCCTACATTCGCTATCTCTGTGTTGCTCCAGGGATATACTTTTGAGTTTTTTCATTCCTTAAAAACCTATTTCGACAATTCTGTATATTTTTTCAGAATAGTGTGGTTCTGGACCCTGAATGAAACAAAAAATGGTGAGAGCACAATGTGCTCTGGGAGCTCAGAAGCAGACTCTTCACAAAGGCTGAGATGATTCAATAAAGTGAAATTGAGATGTGAGCTGAGTGAGTTCTTGGAAAATAATTCAGCCAAATATAGAAGAGATAAGGAGAGGGGAAGAATACCAGGCAGAAGGAACAACATATACAAAGTTAGGGAGATCAGAGAGAGAGCACAATGGGTCAGGGGACATGGAGTAGTTCAGTAGCTAGGGAATAGGATATGAAGAAACAGGAAATGCCTGGTGTCACAGGAAATAAGGAAGAGCCATTAAAACTTGTTGACTAATTGAAGTGGGCAGATCATCTTTGGAAAGGAGGGGAGAAGCCAAGGGTTACACCCAGGTGTCTTGTTTATGTGACTAGGCGGAAGAACAGGTTTGGGAGAAGTTGATAAAGTGGTAAACATTTTCTGATTAGTCTTTCAAGAGTAGAAAGAAGCTAGGAACCAGCAGGTTTAGAGTCCATATTTTCTGCTGCTACTATATTTCGTAGCTGTGTGACTTTAATCACTGAACTGCCTTGAGAGTCAGTTTAGTGTCAAGTAAACAGGGGGATAGCAATACAGTAAAACCGTGTATAATCATGAGGACAGTTCCATTTATGGAGCTCCTATTATATTAACCACCATAACAATACCAATAGCTAATGCTAATTGATTGATGTAAGGGCCAGTGCTGCATGCTTTACATATATTTTTCATTTTAAAATGTTTATCAATTTTTAGAGAGAGAAAGGAAGGGAGAGGGAGAGAAAGAGAAAAACATCGAAGTAAGAAAGAAACATCAATCGGTTGCTTCTTGCATGCACCCCGAACCCATAGCCTGCCCCAACCAGGAAGTGAACTTATGGGACTACTCTCAATCAACTGAGCCACATAGGCCAGGGCCATATATTTTTCATTTTGCCAATACTTTAATTACAAATACAATAGAAACATAATTAACACAGTGAAGCCATTTGGGTATACTTTAAGGGAGGCAGGAAAACCACTGATGTTACACATAGAATGACTAAACTTACTAAAATTATTTCTCAATCCACCCATGGCTTCTCTCTCCAAATCTTCAATCCTTTCACAGCTACTGCCCTGCCCCACTCTCCCTACCCCCATCAGCAGCCTCTCCATTCTCCTATGTGTAGGCCCACCCATCATTTTCAACGAGGACAGAAATTTTTTTTTAAAATATATTTTATTGATTTTTTACAGAGAGGAAGGGAGAGAGATAGAGAGTTAGAAACATAGATGAGAGAGAAACATCTATCAGGTGCCTCCTGCACATCTCCTACTGGTGATATGCCCGCAACCCAGGTACATGCCCTTGACCGGAATCGAACCTGGGACCTTTCAGTCCGCTGGCCGACACTCTATCCACTGAGCCAAACCGGTTTCGGCAAGGAGAGAAATTTAATTCTCTCTCAAATCTTTATTAGTATCCTCACATACATAAACAAGTTCTACAACATAAGACCTCCCTCCTTATGACTCACACTCCTTAAAATAGAAAAATAAAAGTAACAGAATTTCCTTTTCTCAAATATTTAAAGATATAGTCAACAAAAACCCAATGCAGAATCTGGGGAAACACCTATGGGATGAGGAGCTGCTAAAAGTGTTGGGAGGGTGGTACCAGTGTAGAGCTGGTTCATAGAAAAAGGGAGGGGACAAGGTAGAATGGAACATACAGACACTCTGTACTTCTGTTTCTGTGAGTTTTGGCACCAGATGTCTACATATTTGGATCATGGTTCTATCACATACTACCTGTATGACACTAGGCAAGTAACTTAAATTGTCTGGGTCACACTTTTCACATTTACAACATAGCAAATGTAGTATTTTATGGAAAAGCTTTTGAAATGATTAAATTCAAAATGTATAAAGTGCTCCAGCCAGTGTGGCTCAGTGGTTGAGCATCAACCTATGAACCAGGAGGTTATGGTTCGATTCCTGGTCAGGGCACATGCCCGGGTTGTGGGCTCAGTCCCCAGTGTGGGGTGTGCAAGAGGCAGCAGATCAATGATTCTCTCTCATCACTAATGTTTCTATCTTTCTTTCTCTCTCTCTTCCTTTCTGAAATCAATAAAAATATATTAATGAGTCCATTCTTTATAAAAATTACCAAAAAATGTATAAAGTAACTATAAAGCATAATCTATTTCATGTAGCATTATATTTCATAAAAATATTTTAAATATTTATAATTTCATAATACTGGTTTTCATTTTATTTACATGTACAGTAACTGTCAAGTGATATTTTTCAATTTTTGTAGTAATATAAGCTTTTATTTAAAAATAATTGACTTAAGTGATACAATTTAATAAATATATTAATTAACAATAGAGTTGCTATGCCAACAAGACAAAAATCTTGAAGGTGCTATATGAATAAAATCTGGAAAATGCTGCTCTAGATCATGGTATGATAAGAACTGTGCTGTGTAGGATGCCACTGGAAAACAAATCCAAATTTTGTCCCTGTAATACTTCACAGCTCCCTGGAAGAGTTTACTTAGTAACTGAGACACAGAAATCACATACATAATATCTTTTAAAAATACCATCTACTATACTAAATCCACATTGGAATGTGTAGTAGTAATGGAGCGTTCTCTTTATTAGAGTTGCTACCAAAAACAAATTATTCCAATAAGCGCTCAGTGATGCCTACCAAGTTCAGGCCTTGCTCTGGGTGATGAATATGTAAAAACCAACAAAATGTATTCTTTGTCATCAAAGACCTTAAAGTCACTGGGAGGTGAGAGGAAACAGTCAGAAACATAAAAGCTCAACAAAGGCAAGAAGTGTTGCATTGCCGAAACCGGTTTGGCTCAGTGGATAGAGCGTTGGCCTGCGGACTCAAGGGTCCCGGGTTCGATTCCGGTCAAGGGCATGTACCTGGGTTGCGGGCACATCCCCAGTAGGAGATGTGCAGGAGGCAGCTGATCGATGTTTCTCTCTCATCGATGTTTCTAGCTTTCTATCTCTCTCCCTTCCTCTCTGTAAAAAATCAATAAAATATATTTAAAAAAAAAAAAAAGAAGTGTTGCATTATAAGTTAGGGTAGGTCCCAGTGAGAAACCAAAGGAAGGACACAGAGGAAGAGGAGTCCAGGAAATACGCCAAGATGGCATGGCCACAGAAACAGGACAAAAGCCATGACAGAGCAAAAATGCTCACCTGTACTTGACAATTCCATTGATCAGTGGGTTCACATCCACGATTCTGTTGATATAAGCCTGAATGACATCTATGCATTTCACCTGCAAAATACAATAATATATTTAACAGGTGTTTATTTGAAGAACTATTTATCCATCCAACAAGCACTTTTTATTTAGGACATCTTCAATGAATTATCCAGTCCAGTCCATTGTGAGGAGGTAAAAGATGTCTACTTTGAAGCTAAAAAGTCACGCATATGCCAGTATTAGAAGGCTCTGAACAATGGGAAGGGTGAAAGATATAAGCTCCCCTTTAAGTAAATAGAAATTGGAGTCCAGAGATATGATGTATATATACTCAACTAGAAAATATGTTTCTAGTAAATAACTAGTATAACGATAGATACCATTTTATAGCAATACCCTGAAATTTAACATTATACATCACCTTTGCAAAATCTAGGAGCTGAGGAGTGGAGACAAAGCACATTAAGGCACAGTTTCCAGATAAAATAAAGGACACCAAGTTAAATTTTAATTTCAGATGAATAGCGAATAATTTTTAAGTAGGTCCTAAATATTGCATGGGGATAATTTTACTAAAAATTATTCATTACTTATTTGAAATTAAAATTAAACTGAGTGTCCTGTATTCTATTTTGCTAAATCTGGCAACCCTAGGCAAAGGGTCTTAATTTAGGAATATGAGGAGAGGTAAGACAAGTAAAACACCTGGGAGGGAGTTCTTAAGGATTAGCATTTATCTATTACTAGAAGCCTGGTGCACAAAATTCATGCATGTGTGTGGGAGTGTCCCTCAGCCCAGCCTTTACCCTCTTCGATCTGGGACCCCACAGGGATCGGGCCTAAACAGGCAGTTGGAATCCCTCTCACAATCCGGGACTGCTGGCTCTCAACCACTTGCCTGCCTGCCTGATTGCCCCTCACTGCTTCTGCCTGCCAACCTGATCACCCCCTAACCACTCCCCTGCCAGCCTGATTGATGCCAAACTGCTCCCTTGCTGGCCCAATCACTCCCAACTGCCCTCCCCTGCCAGCCGAATCACCCCCAACTGCCCTCCCCTGCTGGCCCAGTCACCCCCAACTGCCCTCCCCTGCAGGCCTGTTTACCCACAACTGCCCTCCCCTGCAGGCCCAGTCACCCCCAACTGCCCTCCCCTGCCGGCCCAGTCACCCCCAACTGCCCTCCCCTGCCGGCCCAGTCACCCCCAACTGCCCTCCCCTGCAGGCCCAGTCACCCCCAACTGCCCTCCCCTGCAGGCCCAGTCACCCCCAACTGCCCTCCCCTGCCGGCCCAGTCACCCCCAACTGCCCTCCCCTGCAGGCCCAGTCACCCCCAACTGCCCTCCCCTGCCGGCCCAGTCACCCCCAACTGCCCTCCCCTGCAGGCCCAGTCACCCCCAACTGCCCTCCCCTGCAGGCCTGTTTACCCACAACTGCCCTCCCCTGCCAACCATCTTGTGATGATGTGGGGGCGGCCATCTTGTGACAACGTGAGGGCGTAGTTGTGTGAGGGCGCGAGGGCCACCTAGGCTTTTATTAGTATAGATATACAATTATAGTTGTAATGGTAACTTTTACACATGGGACAATAAGCATTAAGAAATTAAAAAGCAAACTAGAACTCCCAAATAAACAGGAAAGAAAAGGAAAAAGAAACTAGATCAAGCCAGAAAAAAGTAAGGAAAGGGAAGTGAGAGAGTAGGTACAATAAATTATAAACATTATATCAAATGGAAGGAATTAAGCAAATTACAGCATAATAAGTGAGGACTGAATTCCCCTATCAAAGAGCAGAGACATCAAATCTGTGGGTTGTTTTTTTTTTTAAAGCTCAACTCAGCTATACATTGTTTAGAAGACATTCACCTGGTACAAACCGACAATCAAAGTTTAAAAATAAAAGAATAGGCAAAGATATATGAGATAAATGTAAACAAGAAAGCACATGTGATTCCATTAATATCAGATAAAGCAAATTTCAACAATGAAACATGAAATATTTACAATCCATTAAAATGATATAACAGTAATATACTTTTTTGTATTAAAAAGCAGGCAAACATATAGAGCATAAATTCCTAAAATATAAAGAGAGCTTGACCAGAAATACAAGTATAGTAACAGATAATATAGCTTTTTCAGAAATTGACAAATTAAATAGTCAAAAATAAGCTTATATCTAGGAATTTAATAATACAGGCAATATGTTCAAGGACATAGAGAGAACTTTTATTCCATCAAAAAGAAATACTCATTTTGTTCATGAATCATGAACAGACAAATGATAATGTATTTATCTAAGACAAAGAAAATCTTAAATCACAAAAGTTAGTAAGAGTTCCTATCAATTAAATCAATCATCATAGACCAGTAATTCTAGAAAACCAAAGTAAGAAAAAGAAATTTTAAGGCTTAACTATTTCAAAACACACTCTTCCACATAACCAATGGGTCTAAGAGATAAACAAAATTAAAATAGGAAACTATACAGAAATTCACAAAAAGAGGAACATTTTTTATCAAAACCTACAGAATACAGCTAAAGCTATTGTAAATGTTTTCTTCATAAAAATAATAAGACATAAGCTAGCCAACATAAAATAATAGGAAAATAAGTAAATTTAAAAAGTAAATAAAAAGATATGAAAAATTTAAAAAGTATGAGGGAATAAAGATAACCAGTGACCTCCTGGTACATGGGTCAACAAACGCTCAACCACTAAGCCACACCAGCCAGGCTCTCTATTAAGTATTGATTATATTAATGTAAATAGATAATATAAGCACGTTTCAAAATCTAAAGGCCCTTCCCACCCCTGTCATCTAACATTCCTTCACAGTTCTCCCAGAATCAACTACTCTATCAGTTTTCATGCATTTTTCTAGAGAGAAACAGAGAGAGGGAAAGAGGGGGAGAAAGGGAGAGAGAGAGGGAGAGGGAGGGAGGGGAGGAGGGAGGGAGAGAGCAAATGATTTTTTTCATATAAATTACAGCATATTATATAAATTGTTCCACACTTTGCACAGTTTGTTTATTTTTAATTCAACAATATGTCCTGGAACTCATTCCATATCTTGGACATAAAGAGTCACTTTATTTCTTTTTATTTGTTATATAATTTTCATACACACACACACACACACACACACACAATAACAAATTCAATCAGAACCCCGATTTACAAATATTTGCTATTAAAAATAACAAGAGGCCCTAGCCGGTTTGGCTCAGTGGATAGAGCGTCCGCCTGTGGACCAAAGGGTCCAGGGTTTGATTCTGGTCAAGGGCATGTACCTTGGTTGCAGGCTCCTCCCCAGCCCTGGCCCTGGTCAGGGCTCATGCAGGAGGCAACCAATCGATGTGTTTCTCTCACATTGATATTTCTTTCTGTTTTTCCCTTTCTCTTCCACTCTCCCCAAAATTCAAAATATCCTCAGATGAGGATTAACAAAACAAAAAATAAAATAACATGAGGACATCCTCATTTACATATCATTAGGTGACTTCTGAGTGGGAATTATGTCTTTAAAACCGCCTGGATGGTGTTGCTCAGAGTTAGAGTGTTGATGCATGCACCAGGAGGTCACTGGTTCAATTCCCAGTCAATTTTCTGGCTTGATCCCCACCAGGGTTTGTGTGTAGGAGGCAGCTAATCGATATTTATGTTTTCCTCTCATCCTTGTTTCTCTCTCTCTCTCCTTCTCACTTTGTCTCTCTCTAAAATCAATAAAAACATTAAAAAAAACACCTCATCACCTTTGGGATCACCAACAAAATCAGACTTCCAAGTGTACAAAGACAATGACCCACTTCTGGATGCTGGCGACAGTGATAAGTTGATATCCTTTTGTGAGGTCTAATCTTGGAGGCCAACTGAGGTTGTGGAAGTTGAATAGTGGTAACCTGAATTCTGAAAAATGAAACAGAGACTATTTATGAATCGAAAGGCAAGCACATAGAGAGTTGACATTGACTCACAGGGAACTGACGATTCAGAGAGCTGATGAAGTAACACAGCAATGGAATGGAATCAAATTGACCTAGCTTTATCACTTCTTAGCTGTATGGCATTGGGCAAGTTACTAGAGAGCTCTAAACGTTGCTTCCCTTATCTGTAAGATGGTGGTAATTAGTTATGCAACCTCAAAAGGTTGTTACGAGAATACAATTTTTAAACATCTAAGCAAAATATTTCTCTTAGCAGCATAAGTGTAGGTAATGAGAATGGGTTTGATAAAACCAAAATAAAGTGGCAGGAACAAGAATACAAAACAAAACAAAACATCCCCCTATAAAAGGCTAGCATCCGTGGTTGTATTCCTGTTTCCTACTGAAAGATAAGACGGAAACCTATAAAATTATTTAACTTTTATGGAGCATGTGTTAATTGTTTCATAGCCATTATTCCATTAAAGTATCCAAACAGCTTTATGAAGTAAGTACTATTTTATGACCATTTTACAAGTAAGGAAACTGAAGCTCAAAGAGGTTAAGTCACGTACCCAAGTCCTGATCCTTAGGGAGAAAAATAAAAGGCAAACCTTTGGCCTTCAGAGACACAAGGAAAACAGATTAGTGGCTTAATGACCTTTTCAAACCTGCAGTATTAGTATAAAGACTAAAGGAGACAATTGCCATCCCGATAGCAAAGCCAGGAGAAGTAAAATAACAGGAAGAAACTTGAATTTTCTGACGAAGGTCTCAAGGCAAACCAGAACTTTATGACTTTCCTTCACCCAGTGTATAGAATGTATGCCATTCATGTACGCCAGCACCAAAAGATAATATCTCAATGCGTGAAAGTACATTTGAGTAAGTGCATAGAGCCTGTTGGAGCTAGTACTCTTAAAATAAACAGGCAACAGTGTCAAATCCCTCATATTTACACGTTTATCTTGATCTTAGAGTAATTTCTTGCCTTTTAATATGAGAATTGAAGATAAAATACATAAAGTTCCTAGTATACAGTATGCACTATATAAATGATAACTATTATTATCCCATCTGGAACCCTAGATGTGACCGAAAAATGCAACTGAAACTGACCCAGTCTCACATAAAAAAAAAATAGACAAAATCATCATGAATCTTTTTAATGGCTTCCTCCTAGTCCAGTGATGGCGAACCTATGACACGCGAACTCATTTTTTGGATTGATTTTTCTTTGTTAAATGGCATTTAAATATATAAAATAAGTACCAAAAATTTAAGTCTTTGTTTTACTATGGTTGCAAAGATCAAAAAATTTCTATACACGACACAGCACCAGAGTTAAGTTAGGGTTTTTCAAAATGCTGACACGCCGAGCTCAAAAGGTTCGCCATCACTGTAGTCTCTAGCAGTAGGACTGAAACGAGGCCAGCTTTCTCAAACATCAAATGGTCCAGGGCAGTTTTTCTCATTCTGGGAACTACTGACATTTTGGGACAGTTGATCCTTTGCTATGCAGTGGACTCTCCTGTGCATTGCAGTATGTTTAGCAGTATCCATGGGCTCTACTCACTCAATGCAAAAGCACTTTCACCCAGTTGTGACAGCCCAAAATGTCAACAGATATTGTTATAGTCCCCTGGGGAGAACCACTGTTCTAGAAAAAGGAAGGAAATACCAAAGAAAGGGCAGAAGTTGTTAATATGGACATTGACAGAGGTAGAAATTTGGCGGGATTGAGGGAGAACTAGGACAAATAAGACTGTATCTTCTCCACTTCTTGCCTTCAGAACACTTATAGAAAATATATGTAGATAATATCTTCTCATAGGTAAGCATATCAATAATGATTACCCAATGATGGTAATAATAGTAAGACATTGTATTGTGCCAGGTGGTATTTTCAATAATTTCACATAATATGACCTTAACCCTCACAATTCTTTTTTTTAAATATATTTTTATTGATTTCAGAGAGGAAGGGAGAGGAAGAGAGAAATATTAACATCAATGATGTGAGGGAATCATTGATCGGAGTTGGACTGAGCCCGCAACCCAGGCATGTGCCCTTGACAGGAATGGAACCTGGGACCCTTTGGTCTGCAGGCCCACACTCTATCCCCTGAGCCAAAACGGCCAGGGCCCTCACAATTCTTTAAGGGAGATTCTATAATCAAGCCTATTTTTCTTGCAGAATATCAGAGGCACAGAGAGGTTATGGGATGTTTCCAAGATGGCATTGCTAAATAGGAGAGCCAGGATTTCTCAACCCAGGCAGTCTGGCTCTGAAGTTGATCCTTCTAATCACTATCCTCCACCTCTACTTACTTATGTGCCAGGGAGAACATATATAGGCAACAGAGGGTTAAGGTCATATTATGTGAAATTATTGAAAATACCACCTGGCACAATACAATGTCTTACTATTATTACCATCATCGGATAATCATTATTGATATGCTTACCTATGAGAAGATATTATCTACATATATTTTCTATAAGAGTGTTCTGAAGGCAAGAAGTGGAGAAGATACAGTCTTATTTGTCCTAGTTCTCCCTCAATAATGCTTGAGGCGCATTATTTGCAATTGTCATGGCAATCCTTGCCCAGGGTGCTAGAGCTATTAAGAGGCAGACCAAAATTTGAAAGCTATTGTCTTTCCTCTACATCTCACTCCCCGACAAAAGGTTAGGAGAGGAGAGAGGGGAAACGGCTGAATATGTCACGGAAAGGTTATCAGGAGTGTAAAAAGGCATTCTAGATTCTAGCAATAAAGCAAGGAGGAAAAACAAATGAGACAAGAGAGGGATAAAGATAAGAGGGGAATAAAGAAAGAACACTAGACTATAACCCAAGATCTCTAGGGCACTATTCATATGGCACAGAAAGAGATGGTCTTGCTGGCCATTGTTTGAGCTGCTCACATGCATTAAGCACCCCCACCAATTTTTGTGTATTTGTGCAAATCGTTTTACCTCGGGTTTCTCGTGTGTAAAATGGGTATAGTACCTAGACAATTGCATCAGTGAACCGGAACATGCTTAAACAGCCCGCACGGCATTCGACATGAACTTATACACGGAATATATGGTTGCCACGGGCCTTACTAGCCTGTGGAGGGTATACCCACAGCATGTACACGTTTTTTTCAATATAAAAATCCCTTGAGCCCCCCGCCAGGTGGCTTAGTTGGTCGGAGCGTCGCCCGCCCGTCCGGCAAAGACGGTTGCGGGTTCGATCCCTCGCCCCACCCCCATCTCCGTCCTGGGAGGCTACGGATGGAGGTTTCTCTCACCTCTATATCTCTCTCTCTCCCAAATTAATTTAAATGAATAAATAAATATATCCTCGGGTGAGGGTTTTTTTAAATCCCTTGAGCGAGAAGTATCACGTAGGGCGGGGGCCGGGGCGGGGGCGGGGGCGGGGGCGGGACCGGGGAGCTCAAGAGGGGATGGATTTTCCTCAGGATCATGTTGTAAACCGCACCTGACTTATCCCCGCACCATTATTACACACACACAGAGCGAACGGACACGGAGACAGGCCAAGCGGGGCCAACAGAGCCCAACCGATGCCCAGGGCACACGCTCGGGGTAGAAACACTACAACTCCCAGAAGCCTCCGTTCCTCCCCAACCGAAGCCTCTCCTCCGCCGCCCCACCGTGAGTGGAAAGGAAATGTGTCCCCACAAAACCCCAACTCGTTACCACAACAACCTCCGCCGCGAAACGCCCAGGGATGGAGTTTCCCCCGAAAAGCCCGGTCGGCCCGGCCCCATTGGAATCGATCCGCGCCGCCCGCTCACCTTCCTCTGGCGGATCAGCTTGGCCAGCTGCACCCCCGACAGCAGCAGTAATGGTTCAGTCACAGGCGGTGCGGTCATCGAGCCGAACTTGGGGCCGCTGAAGGCTCGAGCGGCTTGGCCTATTAGGCCAATGAGAAAGCCCATCGCCTGCAGGAGCAGCAACTGTAGCCGGGCGGTGAACAGCTGCGCCATAACGGCTGGGATTCCGCCGGGTCCTAGTGCTGGACTGTCCCGTGCCCCCTCGGCCAGAGGAGCCGGACAGACTAAGCTAGGAAGTGTTTAGGAATCCTTTCATTTGTGACTCCGAGATCTACCCACAATTCCACAGGAGCCGATTTGTCATCACCTGCTGGGTTCTGGGCCAGGGATGGGGGCGGAGTAAAGTCCTCCTAGCAACTGGCTGAGTGTAACGCAATCCATTGTTAATGCGTGGGAGCCCAACCCAGAAAAGTGCGATAAAAGAACGAACACTGCCTTTGGAGTTGCCAGTTCCGCCACGAACTAACCTTGGCCAGTTTACACTACTCTCATGAAAAGTAGGAGTAATTACTCTTACATCAAAGAGTTATGGTAAACACTAGGTAATTCAATGGCACAATTCATGGCACATAGTATAAATGGTAGGTGTTATCATTGATTTCGTTTTACCTGTGAAAAAAGTGTAAGTATGCCTTTGTATGTAAATATTTAGTATGTTCAGCTAAATAACAAGAACCTCAGGAACATATTATCTATATCCATAGTATTTAATCCTTGTAAAATCATAAACAGTACTGATAAAATCATAAACAATATTGATAAATTCAAAAAAAAATCTAGCCCACATCTCTCTCCAGATACTTGAATTCAGTGCCTGTTTGACATGTCTGCGTGAATGTCTCACAGATCCAGCATATTTAACGTGTTCAAAACTCCTCATCTTCCCAAACCTGCTACTTGTGTAAATTCATAGGTGGCCTTTTCATCCACCCAGTCAGCCGTGCCAAAAATCTGGGAATCACCCCAGATCCTTCCTTTTCTCTCAGCCTCATGAGTAGTCACCAAGTCCAGTTAATAATTTCCCCTCCTCACTCAGCCCTAGCTCAGACCTCACTAATGTTTCCGTGAACTTCTACAAATAACCAACGGATTACCCTGACTTCATTTAGAGCAGTGGTTCTCAACCTTGGCTACACATTAGAGTCACCTGGGAATCTTTTTAAAATCCTGATTTCTGGGCCTCATCCTCCGGAAATTGTTTCTTTGTTATGGGGTGGGGCCACAACATTAGTAACAAAGAAACAGAATTTCCAGAGGATGAGGCCCAGAAATCAGGATTTTAAAAAGATTCCCAAGTGATTCTAATGTGCAGTCAAGGTTGAGAACCACTGATTTAGAGTGTTCTTCCCAATATACAAATCTAATCATATTACTCCCCTGCCAATGGCTCTGCAGTGATCACCCACTTTCTTCAGGTTCAAGCCCCATCTACTCCGTCTGGTATTCAAATATCTAATGACTGGTGTCTGAAAACCTCTGTACCTCATCCCTAGCTCATTCTTTTCCTCAGGTGCTATGCTCCTGCCAAACTAAATTACCTAAAGGGTTTCTCTCCCCTCCATATCTTTACATATGCGTGCCTCACCCATACCCTCTCCATCTGGCTCAGAACAAGTACTGCCTCCTCCAAAAAGTCTTCCCTGAACACCAAACTAGGTTTCGTGCCACTCTTTTGTAACACCACACTCCACAGATTAACAATATCACAACACTTATAACCCTCTATTTCCATGTTGGATTTTTCTGTCTACTCCTCGTCTAGATGTGAACAGAGTCACTCTAATTCATCTTTGAATTGTCAGAGCCCAACACAGGGCTTGTCATGCAGTTAGTATAAGTTGGTAGGTTGAAGATATGAATATATGAAAGAATGAATGCTGAAGATAGGCCTTGAGCTTGACATTTAAAGCCTTGAGTAGGTGATATGTAAAGGTCATCCAGGAACTATTTTTTCATTTGAATAGCTAAATTGGATACTGGAAGATATCATCACAGCAATTCTAGCCTAGTTGGAAGTGCCCCGTGGAAGGCAGGTTAATCATGATAGGCACCTCTGATAGGTCCACTAAACACAGTTGACAGTAGGTTGTCAGAATCTGGGCTCCATTACAGTTTTGAGCAAAATCTATAGCTGAGTAAATCTTCTTTTCCCGGGAGAGTATTTGTCAAAGGGAAAGTCTTCCCTTTGCCTAACTTCTGACACTTTATCTAGATTGTAGATGACCTTTATCTGAGTCTATGGTGCAATAGATCTGGATCCAAATCCTATAATCCAAATCCTAAATCACGCTCACAGTCCTTGTATAAATAACTTAATGCCTTTGTGTTTACTGGTCTGTAAAATAAGAATAACAGCTATCTCGCCCGGTTGGCGTGACTCAGTGGTTGAGCATCAACCTGTGAACCAGGCGGTCATGGTTCAATTCTCGGTCAGAGCACATGCCTGGGTTGCGAGCTCAATCCCCAGCGTGGAGCATGCAAGAGGCAGCCGATCAGTGATTCTCTTTCATCATGGATATTTCTATCTCTCTTTCCCTCTTCCTTCTTCTCTGAAATAAATATATATATTTTAAAAAAGAATAACAGCTATCTCATGGTGTTATGGAAAATCAAATATATATATGTAAAGATTCTATAATGCCCTCCCAATGCATCATAGCTCATTTTTTCTTTTTTATTGAATTTATTGGGGTGACAATGGTTAATAAAATTATATGGGTTTCAGGTGTACAGTTCTATAATACATCATCTGTATATTGTATTGTGTGCTCACCACCCAAAGTTTAGTCTTCTTCCATCACCATTTATCTCCCTTTACCCTCTTCTTCCCCCACCCCCTTTCCCTCTGGTAATCACCACACTGTTGTCTGTGTCCATTAATTTTCTTTTCTTAATCTTTCACCTTTTTCACCCAGCCCCACAATGCCCCTCCCCTCTGACAGCTAGCTGTCAGTCTATTCAGTCTATTCTCTCTATCTATGAATCTGTTTCTATTTTGTGTGTTAGTTTAGTTTGTTCATTAGATTCCACATATGAGTAAGTTCATATGGTACTTGTCTTTCTCTGACTGGCTTATTCACTTAGCATAATGCTCTCCAGGTCCATCCATGCTGTCAAACAGGGTAAGATTTTCTTCTGTTTTCACGGCCCATTCTGTAAATATACCACAACTTTTTTATCCACTTCTACTGATGGGTACTTGGGTTGCTTCCAGATCTTGGCTGTTGTAAATAACACTGCAACGAACCTAAGGGTGCATAGAGTCTTTCGAATTATTGTTTCGGGTTTCTTCAGATTTATTCCCAGAAGTGGAATCGCTGGATCATAAGGGAGTTTTATTTTTAATTTTTTGAGGTAACTCCATACTGTTTTACACAGTGGCTGCACTAGTCTGCTTTCCCAGCTCTTTAGATTTGTTTGTACTCAGCAAAGAAACACAGTCTAAGTTTAAGAGATAGGATAAATTACATTTTGTCCCAAAGAGGAAAAACAATGAGAAATAATTGCGTGTTTGTGAAGGCAGTGTAATCTCCCTACTAAAGTCAGGGAGGATTTCTGTAACTCCACAATCAATGGTGGAGGCTCAGGGGTTATCCTTGACTCCTTCCTAAATTTCAGTTTCCACTATAGAGCTTACATATTAGCATGTCTGCAGTGAGTTCTCTACTCTCCATTTATACTGCTATGACCTGAATTATGTGATAGTTTCTTAAATGGTGCTATGATGCCTTCAATCTGACCCTTTTCAAAACCACTTACTACACTTACATTTTATTTTATTTTCTGATGAAGTAACTTATGCTTTTTGGCCCATCTTTCATATCCTCATGAAAGTGAGTATTATCATTTTTATAATTTTACTAGAGGCCCGATGCACAAAATTCATGTAAGAGTAGGCCTTCCTTCCCCTGGCTACCGGCACCGGCTTCCCTCTGGCACCTGGGACCTGAGCTTCACTCCAGCGCTGGCTTCGACTGGAAGGTTGTCCGGAAGGATGTCCAGTCTAATTAGCATATTAAGCTTTTATTATTATAGATAGGTGAAGAATTGATGTTCAGTGTTTTTCAAATTTGTTGTATTTAGAATAATGATGAACACCTTTTTCATATGATTATGGACTATTTGCATATCTTCTATTGTTAATTTCCAGCCTGTTTATATCCCCTGCGAATTTTTCTATTGAGTTATCTTTTAAAAAACCTTATTTGTAAGAGTTCTTAATTTAGTGAGGGTGTTAATTTTGTATATAACTTATTTGTTTATAGTATTTTTCTCAGTGAGTTTTTTTCCCTCTGAGCTTTTAAAAATATATTTTTATTGATTTCAGAGAGGAAGGGCGAGAGAGAGAGAGAGATAGAAACATCAATGATGAGAGTGAATCATTGATCAGCTGCCTCCTGCACATTCCCTACTGGGGAATGAGCCAGCAACCCAGGCATGCGCTGACCTCCTGGTTTATAGGTCAACGTTCAACCACTGAGCCATACCTGCCAAGCCAGTGAGTTGTTTTTCATTTAATATTATTAAAAGTTATGTTAAACCATAAAGATAATTTAAATACTTATGTAAAGAAGTCTGTTGAACTTTCCCATCGTGATTACATTCACCAATATTATCCTTAGTATCCTTTCTCAGCAGTCTATCAATTCACAATTCACTTATGCTACCCCTCTTTTTTGAAAAAAAATTTTTTTCAGAAAGCTTTTTTTCTATTCTTCAGATAAATCCTAGCATGGAGTTGAGACCATTAAGGGTAGGGCGATTTACTTCCTGGCGGTTCTTCACACACACACACACACACACACACACACACACACACACACACGTCCTGTGTTCCAACTATACCAAACTACTTGCAATTCCCTACAACAGTGGTCTGCAAACTGCAACTGCTATCCTACATAATAAAAGGCTAATATACAAATTGTCCTGTCAGGAGTTTGACTGAGAAGCCGGGAGTTCGATTGCTCACTATGATGCGCGCTGACCACCAGGGGGTGGCGTGAAACATGGCAAGCAACCAGTGGTGGTGGTGGTGGGGGGGGGGGGGGGTTAAAGGTGGGAAGGTGCAAGGGAAGGAGGAGGTGGGGAGGTGGGGAGGCGGGGAGGCGGGGAACATGATCGACCCTGATCACCAGCCAGGCCTAGGGACCCTACCTGTGCATGAATTTCGTGCACTGGGCCTCTAGTTTAAAGTAACTGGCATAAAAATAATAAACGAGCATACTTCCTAATATGTATGTATGTATTATGTATAGACTACATTGAATTTTGCTAGTGCGTATATGAAGAATATATCCTATGGACAAATATAAAATGTACATTATAGAACACAAAGAAAGAAATTGAGGTAGAGGATTTTTTTAAAAAGTCCTATTATTTCCACACACTCCAATATATTATCTGTGCACTCCTGGAGGTATTGCTCACACTGCCCCTGCCCCTGCCCCCACCATGAAGATCCTGACCTAAATTACATATGCTCTATAACAGTCCGTTAGCTGGTGTCTACTTTCAGCCCCCTTTTTCCTGCACCCCTGAAGCATATACAACTATTTAAGCTTTAAGACTCAACTAAGACACCATACCTTTCAGGAAGCTTTTTCTGCCCACTACCCTCTCAGTCTGATTTAATCTGACTCTTACTTTGCATTTCCACAACACACCATATGTTGCCTTGTCACAGCACTTAATACACTGTGCTGTAATGAAATATCCTTCCTCTCCAAAGAGTGGAAATTCCTTAGGGTAGGGACCCTTTTTTAAAAGTTTAAGAAAATCAATAATATTTCTATTTTATATTGCTTCAATTAATTTAAATACATTTTATATATTTTTATATTTTAAAACTCTTAGTCATCTCTCTATCATCAGAGCCTGAAACAGGGTAGGCATTCAAAGAGTGTTGACTTAATAATTTAATGAGTAAATGAAACTATCATAATTTTGTTTGAGAACTCCTAACAGAGTACCCTCTCATACACAAACAAAATACTCAAGCAACCACATAAGCACAACCAGAATGCATTTGAAAATATATACTCATTTCAGTAAGCATATATTTATGATAAAAATATTAAACCTTTACACATGGATGCACATGCACACGATTACAGCTATGAAAACAAAATAATTCCTGCTACCCTTTCACAAATACTAACATAAAGACAAACATATACCTCAGCAACCACAAACACCAGTTTAGGGGAGTCAAAGGTTGTGTGGCTTGATAAATGGTACCAAACTAGGTAAATTAATAAGAAATGATAGGGTTTTGAATGCACATACACCCTACACCAAGAAAATTTGTTTTTAAAATATATTTTATATTTTAAAATTTATTTAAATACATTTTTGTATTTTATATTTTTAATTAAACTTTATCCTATATAATAAAAGGCTAATATGCAAATCGACCAAACAGCAGAACAACGGTCACTATGATGTGCACTGACCACCAGGTGGCAGACGCTCAATGCAGGAGCTGTCCCCCCTGGTGGTCAGTGCGCTCCCACAGGGGGAGTGCTGCTCAGCCAGAAGCCCTGAGCTGGGCTCAGGGCTGGCAAGTGCAGCAGCAGTGGCGGGAGCCTCTCCCGCCTCCACAGCAGTGCTAAAGATATCCGACTGGTGGCTTAGGTTAGGGGTCGCGACCCACATGTTGAGAACCGCTGATTTAGATCATCCTTCAGTTCTTTCATCAGCATTGTGTAGTTTTCAGAAACAGGTCTAGTACATATCTTTATATTTACAACTATTTTATTTTTTGAGTGATTGTAAATAGTATTGTATGTTTCACTTTGGTGGTCATGTGTACATTGCTAGCATATACAAATACAAACAACCTTGGTGAAATCACTTATTACTAAACATTTTTTATAGATTAGATATAGATTTTTCTATATAAACAATCATGCCAATTGCAACTTCCTTTCTGATCTGTGTGAATTTTCCTTAACCTTGCCTTATTCATTGGCTAGAACTTCTGGCACTATATTCAATATGAGATCTTCTTCCTGATCTCAGGGGAAAAGCACTCAGATTTTCACCATTGTGTATAATGTTACCTGAAGGTTTTTCAGATGGTCTTTGTCAAGTAGAAGTTCCTTTCTATACTGATTTTTCTAAAGATTTTTATCATGAATCGGTGTCCAATCTTGTCAATTTTTTCTACATTGACTGATATAGTCATATGAATTTTATTTCTTTTTTTAAAATATATTTTTATTGATTTCGGAGAGGAAAGGAGAGGGAGAGAGAGACAGAAACATCAATGATGAGAGAGAATCATTGATTGGCTGCCTCCTACATGCTCCCAACAGGGGATCGAGCCCACAACCCAGGCATATGCCCTTGACCAGAATCGAACCCGGGACCCTTCAATACACAGGCCGACACTCTATCCACTGAGCCAAACCAGCCAAGGCTGAATTTTATTTCTTAGGCTATCAAAGCAATGGCTTTGTTTATTTCAAATACTTAATTAGCCTTCTATCTCCAGAATAAACCCTACAAAGGCATGGTATATAATTCTTTTTATAAAATGCTGAATTTTATTTGCTAATATCTTATTAAGGACTTTTGCATCTATATCCACAAGAGATATTGGTCTTCAGTTTTCTTCATTAGTCTGTCTTTATTTGGATTTGGTATCAGATTAATAATACCTTTATAAAATTAATTAGGAAGTCTTGCCTCCTATTTTCTAGAAGAGATTATATGAAATTGGTGTTAATTTCTCTTCAAACATTTAGTATAATTCTCCATTGAAACCAAGTGGGTCTGGATATTTCTTTGGGGGAAATTTTAAAATTATGAATGAATTAAC
Source organism: Myotis daubentonii (assembly GCF_963259705.1). Classification (NCBI taxonomy): domain Eukaryota; kingdom Metazoa; phylum Chordata; class Mammalia; order Chiroptera; family Vespertilionidae; genus Myotis; species Myotis daubentonii. The sequence continues at coordinate 9,131,812 of NC_081861.1, read as the reverse complement.
TATTAAATTATATGGTTATTTAAATTATCTGTTTTTTTATATATTTTATTGATTTTTTACAGAGAGGAAGGGAGAGAGATAGAGAGTTAGAAACATCGATGATGAGAGAAACATCGATCAGCTGCCTCCTGCGCATCGCCCACCAGGGATATGCCAGCAACCCAGGTACATGCCCCTGACAGGAATCGAACCCGGGACCTTTCAGTCCGCAGGCCGACGCTCTATCCACTGAGCCAAACCGGTTTCGGCAAAATTATCTGTTTTATTTGTGTGAGATATGGTAGGCTGTGTTTTTTGAGTAAGTGTTCCATTTCACCTCTTTTTCAAAATTATGTGTTTATAGTTGTTCATAATATTTCCTCATTATCTTTTGAGGCCTGCAGGCTCTGTAGTGATAGCACTTATTTCACTTCTAGTATTAGCAATTTGTTTTCTCTCTCTCTTTTTTATTATAAGCCTTCCTGGAGTTTTGTCAATTTTGTTGATATTTTCAAAGAACATGTTTTTGGTTTCATTGATTTTTCTCTATTATCTTTCTGTTTTTTATTTCACAGATGTCTACACTTATCTTTATTTTCTTCCATATGTTTCTTACGCTTGTTTTGCTTTTCTTTTACTAAATTCTTGAGGAGAAAGATTAGATTACAGATTTGAGACATTTCCTGTTTTCTAATGAAGCATTTAGTGTTTTGAAAAACCCTCTCAGCACTGATTTTACCTGTGTCCCACAGATCTTGATACGTTGTAATTTTATTTTTGTTCATTTCAGTGGATTTGTTTATTTCCCTTATGCCTTCCTCCTTGGTGCATGTATTATGTAGAAATGTGCTACTTATTTTCTAAGTGTTTGGAGAACGTCTGGTTCTCTCTCTGTTATTGGTTTCTATTTTGGTTCCACTGCAGTCAGAGAATACACTCTGCATGATTCCAACTTTTTAAATATGTTGAGGTTTTGTGGCCCTGGATGCACTTGAAAAGCGGACATTCTATTGTTTTGGGGTGAAATGTTCTATAAATGTTGAGTATGTATCTTTGTATAGTTTTTACTTTTAGTGTTTGCTGTAGGTATTATATTACATTATATATGCATCACTTATCAAGTCTGATGGTGTCATAATATACCAGTACAAGTTCAGTATAAAACCTTATTGTGAATTCCAATTCAAGGGAGCAATGTAGGAGAATCCTGACCTCACCTATTTCCATGGACATACCAAATCTACAGCTGCATAAGGAACAATTGCCTCTGAAAGCAAAGCAAAACAAAACAAAAAACTAGCTGAACTGTTACACATTGGAAAAACAGGAAAGACCCCCCCTTCAAGCGCAAAGTGTGCAGGAGATGCTGAAACATATCACCCTAAAGCCATCCCCAGCACAGCAATCAACAATCAGGATGAAACTTACAATCCCCAACTCTTCCTGAGGAATCAAGGTTTTGAATCCCACACCTGACATCCCAACTTTTACACTCTCACCTCGGAGAGACACTCCTAAAAACATCTAGTTTTGAAAGCCAAAGGGCTTGAGTCCACAAGATGCAAAAAGTTATGGCAAACTTAGAAATAGTTCTTGAGGGGCTCACATGAAAACTAACACCCCCAGAGTCCAGAGCCCAGCACAGAGGCTGCCAACTGAAAATCACCCAGACTTTCTGTGAAAGAGGTTAATTTGCTTATTGGTCTGAGGGGCAAGCATTATAACTCAACACATATCCAGTTGTCTACTAAAATACTCACCAAAGACAGAGGCCAGCAGATTCCATCTTTGCACGCCACCCCCTTTGCCTCATCCCAGGTCACTGATATATCCCATAAAGGAGCTTGCACACTCACCTGGTGCCCCAATTTTTGCATCTGCTGCTGCTGCTACCTCTAAACTACTAGACTGCTTGACTAAGTGGCTAGAGGGGCTTATGCTTACAGTTACCACAGGACTCTACCAGATAAAGAATTTTTCACTGGCTATCAACTCCAGAGCACAGCTAGAGGCAACAGACTATGGTGCCTACTCTGTCTGTACAAGATACCTTTTAGTTTATCTTTATAGCTGAAGACTGGGAACTAGGCTGCTAATTACACACACATCTAAAGATTGGCTGCAATCCTCTGCAGAGACCTTGGAGGGCAGGTACTACAGTGGGGCCTTGACTTCCGAGTTTAATTCCTTCCGAGACCGAGCTCGTTAAGGAGCTTGTTAACTCAAATTACTCTGTCAACTCAATGCAAAAAATCAGCCGAGAGACAGCTGGTATCTCAAAAAACTCATTAGTTGGCTCACTCGTAAGTCAAGGAGTGAGGAGAGGAGAGCCTCTACATGCACCTGGTATCCCCGTTTGAACAAGCATTTGGTGGCCTGGTTTTTGTGCTTGTCGACCAAGATGTGCCCCTTGATTGACTAATTTTGCCAGGGAGGCTTGTGTTCATGGGTCCCAGTGGATTGTAACAAACAAAGAGACAGTTTGTGGTCTGCTAGCATCCCCGAAGCACAGAGATTTAAAACACCTGTGGTCTCTCTGTGAAAGAGACTTAACTTGGAGGTTTGGGCTGGGAAGGTTTCTGGATTGGCACACATCAAGCAGTCCACTGAGGTACTCTCTGGATGGAAGCCAGTGGGAAACATCTTTGTGCTCTTTGCCTCTTTTGCTCCTGGTTACTGTTATTTGTGAATGAAGTCTAAAACCTTATTTTTATAGCTGTAAACAGAAGAGCAGGATTTTAATTAAACACACATATAGGGGCTAGTTAACTGCAATTCTCTGAAGAGACCAAGAAGCTTGATGGGTGCCATCTTTGTATTCTCCTTCTGCCTCAGGCAAGGTCATTAGTGTCTCCCAGAAAGGAGTTTGTGTGCATATCTGGTGCTTTAGATTTTGTGTTTGCCATTCTACGTAGCTTATCTCTAATGGCCAACAAGACTTGGTTTTATAGGTTTAAAGGGACAATAGCAAAGAAAGGAACAGAATTTAACTGTCTATTACCATAGGGCTCAGGACAGAGGGAGTAGTCAGAAAAAACAACATCAATCAGTCTTCCCCTCAAAGAAGTATATTTAAACATTGTAAAATATGTTGCCTAAGTGTCTTGCTCCCAATCAGTGCTGACTAAGATCCTTTCGTTTGAGACACTGATAAGTCTTAACACACACTGAACTACTGAGAGCCATTAAAAATAAAGTAGGCGGCTGGGACAGTACAAACATTTGAGATACAGCCAAACTGGTTTGGCTCAGTGGATAGAGCGTCAGCCTGCGGTCTGAAGGGTCTCAGGTTTGATTCTGGTCAAGGGCATGTACCTTGGTTGCGGGCACATCCCCAGTAGGGGGCGTGCAGGAGGCAGCTGATCGATGTTTCTCCCTCATCGATGTTTCTAGCTCTCTATCCCTCTCCCTTCTTCTCTGTAAAAAATCAATAAAATATATTAAAAAAAAAACATTTGAGATACAACCATGAGTTAGGGCAAAGTTGAACAATTATGTTTGTCTACTATATGAGGCTACTTCTTCAAGATGGGGGAAGGGGGATATTTTATTTCATGCATAGAACCAAACAGAGAGACAAGTTAAATGAAGGAACAAAGAAATATATTCCAAACAATATAACAAATTAAATCCTCATAAAAAGACATTTTGGAAAGGAGGTAAGTGATTTACCTGATAAAGAGTCCAAAGGATACACACTTAGCTAAGAAAAAGAGTAGAAGAATAAAGTGAAAATTTCAACAAAGAGAGAGAAAATATAAGAAAGTACCAACTAGAAGTCACAAAGATAAAGAATTAAATAACTGAACTGAAAAATATAATGGAGGGGTTCAATAGCAGACTAGATGAAGGAGAAGAAAGAATCAATGAACTCAAATACTGGACAATGGCACTCACCCCATCAGAGCAGTAAAACAAACAAACAAAAAAGAATGAGGAAAAGGGAAGATAGCTTAAGGGACTCATAGAACACTATAAAGTATAATAATATCCACATTATAGGGATCCCAGAGAAAATTGAAAGAAAGGTACAAAAACATATTTGAAAAAATAATGACTGAACAGTTTTTTAACCTGAGGAAGAAAAGAGACATCCAGATCACAGAAGGCCAGACATTATCAAATGCAATGACTCAATGCTTCCTATACGAAGGTACATTATAATTAAAGTGTTTAAGTTAAAGACAAGGAGAGAAACTTAAAATCAACAAGAGAAAAACAACTTGAGGGTCAACCCAGTAACCAAAAGGTCGCCAGTTCGATTCCCTGTCAGGGCACATGCCCAGGTTGAGGGCCCATCCCCAGTAGGGCCATGCAGGAGACAACTGATCAATGACTCTCTCTCATCATTGATGTCTTAAAATATGTTCAAACTTAAGTTTTTATCAACATAAAATAGACTGTTATAAATTTCTCATTGTAACCACAATGCAAAAACTATAATAAATACAAAAGATAAAGGGAAAGTAATCTAAGCATATCACTACAAAAAATCATCAAATTACAAAGGAAAAGAGAAAGAGACAAAAGGAACAGAGAAACTAATAAAAAGCCAAAAACAATGAACAAATGACAATAAGTACATTACTATCAATAATTACTTTAGTTAGGTGGATTACATTCTCCAATCAAAAGACATAATGTGGCTGAATGGGTTAAAAAATTAGACCCCAATATATGCTGCCTAAAAGAGACTTCCTTCAGATGTAAGGATACACAAGGACTGAAAATAAAGGGGTGGGAAAAAACATTCATTGCAAATGAGTGAAAGAAACCTGAGGTAGCTATACTTATATAAGACAAAGTAGACACAATACAAAGTCTGTAGTCTGATCCAAAAAGATCATTATATAATGACTAGTGGCCCAGTGCACAGATGCAAATTGAAAGGAAATAAATTAGAAGAAATATTTTAATATCACTATTTGGCCTTTCTCTATAATAGAAGTGTCAGAGATGAAAGAAAATTAGTAAAATGTGTATGAAAATAATATATAAACTGATTAATAAATAAACAATAACAACATGATATAACAACAACAAAGACATGATATAAACACAACAGAAACATGATATAAAAAACATTGATAAAAACAATGACTGATAAATTGATTAACCTATTCTAATATCTCTCTGTATACCACATTTAAGAGTAAAAACACTTTCAGAGTGCTTGACTAATTTCCCTTGTGATGAAGTATTTACAACTTTAATGTCACATGCTCTTTGAACTCGAGAGAAAGCAACATATACCTGACCATGTCCAAAAATGGGTTCAGGTAGGAATATTCCTATACTCTGTCTAGATTGGTGCCAGTGAGAGCTTTATATGTATTGCTCATGCGCAAGTCAACATTTTTAAATTGCCAGTGCGCGTCATATGTACCGGCTGGTTGGTCGGTCAGACAGTCGGACGGTCAGACAGACATAAGGTCGGTCACTTAGCCTTTTATATATATAGATAATATATAATCCAACAAGAGGATATAACATTTCTGAATATTTGTGCACCTTCTATAGGAGCGCCTAAATATATAAAGCAATAATTGAGACAGAAATAAACAGCAATACAATAGTAAATGATATTAATACCCCACTTACATCAATAGAAGATCAATAAGGAAATATTGGACTTGAAGGACATGTTCGACCATATGAATTCAAAGATATATACAGAACATTTAACCAAAAAGCAACAGAATACACATTCTTCTTATGTACACCTGGAATACTCTCCAGGATAAATCACTTGTTAGGCCACAAAACAAGCCTTAACAAATTTAAGATTAAAGTCATATCAAGCATTTTCAAACTACAATGGTATGACACTAGAAATCAATTACAGAAAAAGCTAGAAAATTTGCAAATGTAGATATTAAAGAACATGCTATTGAATAGCCAATGAGTCAAATAAGAAATCAAAAGAGAAATTTAAAAATATCTTGAGATATGAAAATGGAACTGCAACTTGCAGCAGGGCAGTTTTAAGAGGGCATTTCATAAAGATCAATGCCAACATCAAGAAACAAGGAAGGTTTCAGTTCAAGATAATGATGGAGAAAGATTCTAAATTCACCTCACCCTGCAGACAGACTTAATCTACAACTTCATATGGAAAAATTTCCTCTGGAAAAAACTTAACTAGAGAAGCAACCCCTTCTCATTGGGAAAATGAGAGGGAAATCACATTAAAGAGGGTAAGAAAGGCTGAGACACAATCTTGTCATAAATTCCACCCTCAGCATGGTGTCCCCCAAAGCCTGGACCTTCTCTTTGAGAAGGAAATAAATTGTACCCCACAGCAGACATACCAAATTGTAAGACTGGCAGCTGAGAGACTAGATCCCATAGCATCTGGTTTTAAAGACCAACAGGACTTGTACCTACAAGACCTACAGTGTTGTGGCACAATGAGGAAAGGCTATGAAAGGGCTCACATGCAGATTCACCCATCCCAGAACTTAGTACAAAAGCAGCCTTTTATATAGCACCCAGAATAGACTAATTTGTTAATTTTAAAACATTGATCTGAGAGGCAGGGACTTCCAAGATAGAGGCTGGTAGATGCCATCTTTCTGTTCTATCTCCTTTGCCAAAACTAACAGGCATCATCTTTTTTATTCTTTTTATTGTTTCTGGTGGGTTCCAACTTTATTCTAGCTGGCAGGTGCCATCTATCTTTGTATCTCTCCTTCCACCTTATTAAAGCTAGCAGACACCATCTTTTAAAATTTTCTATTATTTTTTTTAATTTTTCTTTCATTATCTGTGTTTCTTTTTTTCTTCCTGTCGATAGCAGGTGCCATTTTGCATCCCCCTTCTGCCTTACTCCAGCCAGTGGGTACCATCTTTGTGATATCCTTCTGCTACCAATATCTCCCAGAGGGGAACATTTACACATCTCTGGTGTCCTGTTTTTCAGGTCTGGTGACCTGGGTTTTACACTCACTGAACCCAGGGGAAGAAGGAAGATCTTCAACAAAGAGATAGAAAATATATGAAAGTATGAACAGAAGGCATAGGGCTAAAGATGACCGAACTAAAAAGTACACTAGCGGGGTTCCATATTAGACTAGCTAAAGCATAATAAAGAACCAGTAAACTCAAAGACAGAGCAGCAAAAAGACAAAAGAATACCAAAAAAGGTAAAGTTAGAGAAAGGTACTTATGGGAAAACATCAACTGGACTAACATTGCATCCTAAGAGTTCTAGAAAGAGAAGACAGGGAGAAAGGGGAAAATGATAATTTGAAAAAAATAATGGCTGAAAATGTTCTTAGCGTGGGAAAAGAACACAGGCATTCATATCAAGAAAGCCCAGAATGTTCCTCAAACAGTAATTCAGAGATACCCACACAAAGACACATTATTAATAACATTTCAAAGATTAAAGGTAGGGAGAGAATCTCAAAAGCAACAAAAGGACAAAATCTTATTACATACAAGTGAACCTCAATAAAATTATGAGCAGATTTCTTCAGAAACTTTGCAGGCCATAAAAATTGGAGGTTTAGTAACAACAGAGCTTTGGAATGTGTTCACCCACTGAGGTCTCAGGAAAGGTTTACAGTCATGCCCGAATTGTGTGCTTACTTAAAGGACTGTCCCTCTGGCTGCAGCTATGATGATAAGCTAATAGGCCCCTTTCACAGAAAGACTGAGCTTCTTGGTCTAGTGCCTTTTATTGTGTCCTATGAATGGTGGCTATTTATGAACTCTTTGACCTTTGGTTACAGAATATGGCACATATGAGTGTACTAGTAAGCCCAGCTGGTCACCAGAGCCAGGGATATGGAGGTGTCTTCTGGCAACAACTGCAAAAATCAGGGCACCAGACCGGAACAATGAGACAGAGAGACAGCACAAAGACATCATCCACTGATCTCTGTTCTCTGAGAGTACCTTATGGTCCGCTATGCGTGTGCCAGATCAGAAGCTTCCCATCAGGTCACATTTCCTGAACAAGAAAATAGCCCTCTTTCTCAGAATGTCTGGGGTATGTTTAAGTCTGCTATCTGTGCGGTGCTCATTTAGTGGTAGTATTCAAAGCAGGGATGGGCTCTAGGGTCATTACAATCCCACAGACCAAAAATGCAAACCACTTTGGCCACCAGAGCCCAGCTATCAAGAACTTGGAACTCTTATCAGGTTTGTTTTTATTCTTTTGTTTGGAACACATTCCTTTCTTGCTTCCTTTTGCTTGACTCTCCATGTTCATTTGTAGTCATGAAACAGCCACTTCTCCCAGTCTTGAAGGGTTGGCCTTCTGCCAGCAATGAATATAGCAAACTTATGTGATGCAGAAAAAGCAATTCTAAGACAAAAGTTCGTAGCAATAAGTGCCTACCTCAAGAAACAAGAAAAATCTCAAGTAAACAGCCTACCTTTACACATCAGACAGGAAAAGGCAAATACTATACAATGCCACTTATATGAGAAATACACAATCATTGAACTCATAGGAAGAGAAAGTAGAATGGTGGTTGTCAGAGCATGAGGGGTTGGAGAAAGGCAGAGATGCTGGTAAATGAGAACTTCTTCTAGTTATAAGGTGAATTCATTCCAGGTATCTAATGTACAACATGGTGAGTATACGATACAATCCTGTTTTACATACTTCAAAGTGCCTATGAGAGTAGAACTTTAATTTTCTCACCATAGCAATACCAAGAAAATAGCAGTTATGTGTGGTATAGGATATGTTAGGTAACCTTATTTTGGTAAACATTTTGCAATATATATGTGTATCAAATTATCAAATTGTACACCTTAAACTTACACAGTGTAAATATATCTCAATAAAGCTGTGGATAAAAAGAAGTAATGACAGCCCTTGCCAGTCTGGCTCAGTTGGTTGAGTATCATCTCATGCACCAGAAGGTCACTGGTTCAATTCCTGGTCCGAGCACATGTCGGGGTTGTGGGCTCCATTCCCAGTAGGGGGTATGCAGGAGGCAACTGATAAATGATTCTCTCTCTCATCATTGATGTTTCCATCTCTCTCTCCCTCTCCCTTCCTCTCTCTCAAATTAATTTAAAAAAACATTAAAAAAAGTAATGACAAAAACTTCCCAAATCTTGGGAAGGAAATATACATACATATTTAAGAAACCCCACAATCACAAAAAATCAATCCATGAAGTCCACACCAAGAGACATTATAATAAAATTGTCAAGTATTAAATACAATTAGAGCGTTTTGTTAGTGGAAAGAGTAATTTTTTATTTATGAGAGATTCCCCCATGTAAAAATAATAAATAAAAACCCCAACCAAAACTAGAATCAGGAGGATCTGTAGGGGAGCTCTCCTGCCTGTCAATTGCAAAGCCCTACAGAAAGAACTCATATATGCAGTGGAACCTAGGTTCTCGAACTTAGTTCCGGAAGCCTGTTTGAGAAGTCATTTGTTAGAAAACGGAATCATTTTTACATTAGAAATAATGTAAATTGAACTAATTCATTCCAGACCCCCCAATGATTTCGTTCTTAACCTTTCTTATATATAGTATATGTCTAATGTACGGTTTAATCTATAAACAAACACTTCTTAAATTTATTGAATCACCCTCTACTAGCCTTAAAGGAATCACTTTCAGCACTTGTTTCAGGGGTGTCTTTCTGGGGGTCAATATGTAGCATCTTTGCTTGCTGTCACTGGCTACTTTTAATTTATTCAAATCAACAATAGTCTTCAATTGCATGTGATCATTGCTTTTTTCACACCCTTAGCAACATTAGCACTCTTGATGGTCTCTTTATGTTTTAAAATTGTGCTCATCATCCATTTAGCCAGCAACAAAAGCAAAAAAACAGGAAAACATTCACAGCACAATTTCCTGAGATGTTAACAACACAAGGTTTAGTGGTAAATTGACTCCTACAGGCACACTCTCTTCTTTGTTTGTGGCCTGAGAGATGCTTTTTGTCAACAACTGAGACATTTTTTTCCATAAACAATTTTGTTGGAGGACTATCTGGCTGACTTTTAGACTTAGGTAAACATATTTAGTAGCTCACTAATGGATCCAGAAATGACTCCCCCTCCCCCAATAACTATGGCTGGTGAACAAAAGGGGAGGTGTCCACAGAGTCCCTTGATCTCGCTCATGTTCTTGCCCACTCACCCAACACTTTAAGCCTTAAAGTTTAAGGGAAAGTTTTTTCCTGGATACAAGATCCCTCTCTCTTTGCATTCTGAAGCTCTCCAATCTTTATTAAGGATCTTTTCAGAGGCATCATACTTTTCTTTTGTCTGCAAGTACTTTGATATGACACTTTAGCCTGATTTCTTCTGGCTGTTTCTGGATACTGGCTACCCTCCAGCCTGATTCCCTTGAACAAAACTGTTTCTACTAAAATTAGTCTTTGCTTCCGTACTAGACCAGACTGTCTCATTTCAAAGTGTTGTACAGCCTTTTACCAGCCGTTGAGCTGACCTACCAGAACTTTGCTGTTCAGCCTCTGACCTGACTCCCTCAGGACTGAGTTGTCTATTTGAAACTGTTGCTTCAGCCTTTGACCTAATTCATTCAGCATCATACTGTTCTAAGTTGGACTGACTGGTATTTGGCTTGCAAGCCGTCTGGGCTATTTAAGCTGTTTAAGCGATTTAAGCTACTTAAGTTGTTTAGGCTGTTTTGAACTTTTGTTCTAGAGAAAAAAAATCTGAGAAATGGGGTTTCAGTTATCTAAATACTTTTGGGGTGCCTCCCCTACAGAGACACTGGCTAATTTTATGTTTTGAAGTCATGGTCAATCCTCATGCCATTATCGAAATAAAGGGACTTATTTGGCCAAAAGCAATTTAGAATACCGATGGCTTTTATGGGGAACTTATAAAATCTCCAAAGTTACTTTTGAAAAAACTGAATTGGACAGTCATAGCTCTGGAATTGGCAAAACTAAATGGGACACATTCTGATTTGTATTTGGGGGCTTCCAAACGTTGTCAGGAGTCTGTTGTCTCTTTGCAAAGTCAAGTTTTAAGACTGAGACAAATAAATGTTTGAAGAAAGATACCCAGCCTGTGTGGCTCAGTGATTGAGCGTCGACCCAGGAACCAAGAGGTCACTGGTTCGATTCCCGGTCAGGGCACATGCCGGGGTTGCCCGCTCGATCCCCAATGTGGGGCATGGAGGAGGCAGCCGATCCATGATTCTCTCTCATCATTGATGTTTCTATCCCTCTCTCCCTCTCCCTTCCTCTCTGAAGTCAATAAAGACATATCTACACTAATAAAAGAGAAAAATGGTAATTGGCGTACGACGATACCCTTTTCATTGGCTAATCAGGGCTATATGCAAATTAACTGCCAACTAAGATTGGCAGTTAACTGCCAACAAGATGGCGGTTAATTTGCATATGTAGGCACAATGCAGGGAGGCGAAAGGGAAAGCAGGAAGAAGCCCCCTGCCACTGACAGTGATCGGAAACCCAGCCATCGGAAATACAAGCCCCCCAGCCATGATCAGAGAATCAGGTGCCTTTTCCGCCCTGGCCAGTGATAGCAGGAAGTAGGGGTGGAGCCAGCGATGGGAGCTGGGCACGGTCGAAGCTGGCAGTCCCAGGAGCTAGGGGTCCCTTGCCTGGGCCTAAAGCGAAGCCCATGATCGTGGGGCTGCTGCAGCTGTGGGTCCCCGCTGCCCGGGCCGGACACCTGAGCCAGAGGCATCAGGCCTGGGCAAGGGGCCGATCCTGTGATTGGAGGGTGATGGGGATCAACACCTGAGGGCTCCCAGTATGTGAGAGGGGGCAGGCTGGGCTGAGGGACACTCCCCCCCCCAACACCCAGTGCACGAATTTCGTGCACCGGGCCCCTAGTTTTTTTAATAAAAGAAAGAGAAGATGTCTTACACAGCCTCGTGTTTCTTGCCTCTGGAACCATCTTGCCTCAGTTCCCTGGGTCCTTTGTCTTTGGCTCCACCCGTAGTGCCCTCTTCTTTGCCTCTTTCAGCTTCTGCCTCCTGTGCCATCCTCCCCCTCCTCTGAATCTTTCCCCACTCCCTCCTTCTCTGAACCTGTCAATACCTCTGTTTTTTTTTTTTTCACGTAAGCCTTCTGAGTATCCTAATAAACCTCAGCTTTCTTATGTTTCCTGGGCTATAGCCGAATTGTGAGGCATCATTTAGAGTTTCCTAAAGTAACTGAGGATCTTCATGAATTTACTGAGGGATTTGCAGCTTTCTATCAGTGAGTCCACATGCTTGTTAGTGAGTTTCAGGTTTGACATTGGATAAAAACTGACACTTGAGGAAATCCTAAAGAGTTTCTAGTATTACAACAAGGAGACCACCTGCTGATTTATTACATGACCAGGCTCATGCAATTGCTAAATGCTTTCATTGGGCAATGCCTGGGATTTCCCCAAAGGCTATTGATGGGAATAAAATTTAGGGTTGTACACAAATCCTGATGAACCTGTTCATAATTAGTATAATTAACTTCAGATTATTTTCAAAGAAAACCCTGGTTTTCGTTCAGATACTGATTCCACTTGGGGAGCCTTCAACTTTATGTTTATTAACAGGCTAAACTGACATTTTTTTCTTTTACTCAAAAGAAACAAAATTGAATTGTAAACTATGTCCACTGCAGATTTAGTTTCATATCAGCTTGCTCACACACTAGATGAGTCACGTAGAAGTAAGATTGTGAAAATTTTAAATTTTCAGCTTGAAAATTTAAAAGACCCGGTGCAAAACTAAAACCGCAGTTTATACTATTGTTACAAAGAGCCAGAACATTGGAAAAGAAATTGTCACAAATGTAACCACTGCCGGTGCCCTTGGAATTCTAACCAGCCTTTCAGTTGTCCTAATTTTAAGTGATGGGGCTCCAAGGAACTACAGGGGATCTCCCAAAGTCTCCTATTAATAGGCTTCAATAATCTTTTTTCCTAATTGAGCATAAATCTCTCTGAGTCCTTATTGACAACATTGCTACCCCTCTGATGCTCAGATCCACTGCTATAAAGCAGCCCCTGGCTCAGAGTAATAAAACAGTTCAAATAGTGGGGATGACTCATAAACCTCTACAAGTCCTTGTATCTAAATCTATCCTATTTTGTATATAGGCACTTTAAGAGATATTCACCATTTCCTCTTTATTTTCTCCCTATTCATTTATTAAGCCAAGACTTCTTAGAAAAGTATCATGTCAGAATTTCTTTCTCCTGAAAGGGGGAAATAAGTCTAGAACTTGACAGTAGTTTTCAAAGACCTATTCAGGTGAATTAAATGAACTTTGGCATATATTTCCTCCATTTTATAATGAAAGGAAAGAATTTGAGAGCACTATTCATTTGTGCCTATTGTATCAGCTGCCATGGTCTTAATGGGCAAAATTTTCAACTGATATTGGGATAATCCACAGTGCACTCCATATCAAGAAGCTTATATCATCTAGATCACTTTTAAGGACTTGTGGAAAGTAAAAGGGCCCTTAGTATAACCCTGAGGCATTATTGTATGGAAAAACAAATGATCATTTTAAAAAACAAGTACTGGCTAAGTGAAAAAGCCAGTCAGAGAAATACAAGTACAATATGATTTCACTCATATGTGGAATCCAACAATTGTTGGTTTGATAAAAAGAGAAAGCTCTGGTTTGGGCCAAATAACAACCAAGTTGTACCTGAGGCTATAAAATTTTCACTCCTACTATTATTTGTCTAATATCAAAAATAAATCAATGTTTGTGGGGAAATAAGGCCACAAAAAGTGCCTACCTCTCTTGTCCCACTTGTCTAAAGTATAACCTAGGTCCTCGGAAAGCCTGTTTGTACTTCTCATTGATATTTTACATTGTCTAATGGGCCAGTCAAGTTTTGGCAAGTGGATTTCATACAGATTCCCCCATTTCATGGATATAAATATGCTTTAGTCATGGTCTGTGTGTTTTCTCACTGAACTAGAGCTTTCCTTTGTAGACAGGCTACTGCCTCTTTTGTGGCTAACGTCCGTTAGAAAATATTATTGTGGGGAACCCCTCTCAAACTACAAATGATCAGGTAACCCATTTTACTGGTCAGGTGTGTCAACAGTTCTGTGCTGTTTGGCCAGTATTACAACGCATTGTTTTTTACCACCCTCAGTTCCTCAGGTTTACTTGAATGCAGTAATTGCCTTACATTATTTGCTTTTAGAAAAACAATTATTAACCAATTATTCTGTTTTTGGCCTTATCCACACATTAAGAAATCCAGAGATACAAAGGGTTGAATGCCAGTAGTGTGTGTCCCCCCCCCCTTTTTTTAACCTAACAGACCAGCCTTAACTTTGGGCTTGAAACCTAAGGAAAGTTGCCATTGTGACTCAAAGAAAAATGTTTGGTTGGCAGATGAGCACCATTGACAGCAGAGTAGAGGGACATACTTGCACACTCTCTTTATTCTCTAATTCAAATAAATTCTTGTCCAGCCAGTATGGCTCAGGAGTTGAACATTGACCTATGAAACAAGAGGTCACAGTTCGATTCCTGGTCAGGGCATATGCTCAGGTTTCAGGGTTGCGGGCTCAATCCCCAGCCCGGAGGTGTGTGGGAGGCAACCAATCAGTGATTCTTTCTAATCATTGATGTTTCTCTCTCTCTCCCTCTCCTTTCCTCTCTAAAATCAGTAAAAACATATTTTTTAAAACAAATAAATTCTTTTGCTCTTCAAAGCAAGAAAAAGTTTCTTCTTCCCTTTGTCCTCCTGGCCTCCCCCTCTTCTATTTTTATTTTTATTTTAAAATATTTTTTATTGATTTTGGAGAGGAAGGGAGAGGGAGAGAGAGACATAAAACATCAATGATGAGAGAATCATTGCTTGGCTGCCTCCTGCATGCCCTACACTGGAGATCGAGCCTGCAACTCAAGCATGTGCCCTAACCAGGAATCAAACCATGACCTCCTGGCTTATAGGTTGACGCTCAACCACTGAACCACGCCGGCCGGGCCCCCTTTTTTTAATGCACCACAAGGGAAGTATAGACAGTTGCGCTCCATCAAACCCTCTGTGGCACTTGTAGAAATCAGTACACTTTTAGATGAGACAGAATCATTATTTTAGTATTTTGATTTGTTTTACTTTAGTTTGAAAAGTTGTCTAATACTTAATTAACTAGCAAAATTTTGTATGTGGTAGTATAGCTTTAATTTATCCTATTACAATGTTGTTATAAATTTTCTTTTGGTTTAAAAAAACAGAACACAATCTGTTGCTTAGAAGTCATGAACTATGTTATTTTACTTCAACTTGTCAAAATGTCCTTGTTTTTAAAAATGATCATTTTGATTCCACACATGAGTGGAATCATATGGTACTTGTATTTCTCTGTCTGGCTTATTTCACTTAGCATGATGCTCTCCAGGTCCATTCATGCTGCCCCAAGGGGTAAGATTTCCTTATTATTTATGCCAATGTAGTATTTCATTGTGTTAATGTACCACAGCTTTTTTATCCACTCATGAATTGACAAGCAAAATACAGACTCATAGATAGTGGGCTGACAGCTATTGGGGTTTGGGGTGAGGACTAGGTCAGGGGGGTTAGAGGGATTAAGCAAAATAGGAAAAAAAGGATAAAAAACTCATGGACACAGACAACAATTCAATGGTTGCTGGGGATGGGGGAGTAGGCAGGTAGAGGAGAGTAAAGGGGGGATAAATGGTGATAGGAGACTTGACATGGGGTGGTGAACACCCCAATAAATTCAATAAAATGAAAAATAATGATCATTTGGATTCACTCAGGAAATGCATGTCAGGAAATTTGTATTTTAAGTTTACTAGTTGTGATGAATCAGTAACTCCTATTAATCCCTTTTCAAAGAAATATAACTGATTTTGAAGTTTTCTAAATTGTCACATACTTTATGACTAATGCAAGGAAATCAAGTCCTGTGTTGTATTTGTTCTAGTTATTTCTATCCGGTCTATATATTTTAGCTACATTTTATTTGCAATGACTTTATTCAAACCGAGCAAATACTTTTCAAAATAGAAAAAAAAAGACAATTGGCAAAATGTGTAGAAAGCCTCCAGTTACCCTGGCCAAAAGCACTGCCATTAGTCATTTTAAATCTCAGATTCACCGCCTTTGGAATTTATATACTCTTACCCCTTTGAGATAATTATAGGAAATTTTATGCATTTGGCTCCCGCTTCTCTCCATTCACAGTTTATAAAGGTTGACATACTTCAATATTGTAAAGACCTAATTACTTCTATTGAAGATAACCACGCTTTGGTAGAGGAATAATTTTACAGTGTGCTCCAAGGAGATAAAAACCCAAGCAACACACTCTGGAGATATTGTATACTAGAATAGATACCTCCATAAAGACTGTCTCTAGCTTTGTGGGAAGAACACCATCAGGTAATGTTGAATAAACCTTGTGCCAATAAACTCTTGGATTCACATGTCAAACCTAAAAAAGGGATCAAAGACTGACGGGACCTGCACACTATTCAGTGATTTGAAAAACAAAAGATGTCCATGACATGGATGGACTTGGAGAATATGATGCTAAGTGAAATGTCAGATGTAAAAAGTTAATATCCATATAAGTTCACTCATATGTGGGGAAAAAAACTGAAAGCAACAAATGAGCAAACAAGAAAAACAAACAAAACCTCATATACACAGACACCAGTATGGTGGTGGCCAGAGGGAAAAGGGGTGGGGGGCAGCGTAAAAGGGGTCAAATATATGGTGACAGAAGATGATTGATTTTGGGTGGTGGGCACACAATGTAAAATACAAATCATGTATCATAGATATGTACTCTTAAAACCAATATAATCTTATAAACCAATGTCACCTCAATAAATTTAGTTAAAAAAAAACTGAAGAAGAAAAAGAAAGAAATCAAACATGTCCAAAAATTGAAGCAGGAAGCATTCAAAAGAGACAGCTTTCTCAAAACAACAGGATTGGCCGATACACCCTTTTCTTATGTTTGCTTCTTACTTGATTTCCATTTCTTTTTCTTGAAAGGAAAGTGCTCTTGATCACAATTCGCAATCTATTGCAAAAGTTGAAATCTTTCTGATTGCTTGATCTGTCATTAAGAGATTTGAGTTGTCTAAGACAGTAAACACCTCTTATTTTACTACCTTCACGTTTGAGCTCCTAGTTTTTAACCATAATATAGACCACGTTTATGTTGTTATTATTTTTGCTGTGTATTCATGTTGTTAAGCTCTGTCCCTTTTGCTTGTCACATCTGTACATGAGCAGTTTCCGGTCCATGTACTTTCCCTCCAATCCGGGACACAATACCCAGAAAAAGTACTTCATCAAAGAACAAAAGAGTGCGGGTACTGGAAGATCTGACTGTTGATTATTGATATTTTAAGAGAAAGATATTGATCAAAAGGGAGAAATATAAAAAAAAATTGATAAAGTGGACCTCAACCAAGACTGAAATTGGGAGGGCCTTAGGGGATGCTCTCACACCTACATCAATTAACAAAGCTCTCCTCACTTCCTCTATAAAATAATTTTTGTTCTAGCAGACTTACAAGTGACTGCATGCTCTGGAATTGCAATTCTCTTTGTCTCAAATAAACCCTTTTAAATGGAGGATTATCTAAATGACTTTTTGTTTAAGGTCAACACCCACAAGACTATCATTGAATTTCTCAACAGAAACCTTGAAGGTCAGAATGTGGCAGGATAGTAAGAAGCTAGGAAAATTGCTGGGCAAGTGGAATGTGGAAATTGAGACAAAATAATTAAACAAGGCCATTTGAACAACTTACAGCCAGTTAGTGAATCACAAGACCTTATCTTCCCTAACCAAGGACACTTGAGAGCCAAAGGTTTATACCCTCCTCCCTAACCAGAGAATACACAGTTTAAATCACCCTGGCCTAGAAAAATAGAGAACAAAGACCCAATTAATGCCAGCTAAACCCAAGGACAGATGAAGTCAGGGAACAAATAACAAAAACCCCATTAAAGCCAGTCAGACCTAAGATAAAAGTAAAACAGGAAATCAGACCAAAAAAGAATCCAAAACTCCCCTATATGATCATTTTGATGCATCAGCATATTAAAAATGCACCTGGAAAGCTGATGAATATTCTACTGAAACCCTTTCCTAAGATTCTCACCTGCAGGAATAAAAAGGATAAAAATCCCTCAGGACAAAGACTCAGGGAAGGCTTGCGCTATAGCACGCCCATGCTCCTTCTCAAGTATGAACTCTTATTTCTTTCTAAACTCTAAGGGTCCCCATAAAACTTTAAACCAGGGGAGCAATGGGCAGTGGCAGCTCTACCCAGGCTCACCCCCTGATCCTGTTTCCAACACCCCCTTTTTTCTCTAACTTCCCAATGAGCTAAAGCAGCCCCACTTAGGCTCACTTCTATCGCTGTGACCTTCACTTCCCAGCGAGCTAACAGCAGCCCCGACTTTGCTCACTTCTTTCCTATAATGTTTCTAGAAAATCAAAGCAAAGCACTACCTAGGCTCTCTCCTGTTGCTTCTTCTCCCCTAAGTCCTTCCTTTGTCTCACTGTGCCCAGGTTTAATAAACATACTCTCAAAATCACCCGGACTCGCATTGTGAAATCTTTCCTGCACAAAGTCAAGAATCCACACACTACAGGCCAGCCTGAGGCAGACCCCCTCTAGGCCATTCTCTGTCCTATAACAAGAAGAGAGTGGAATGTATATTCAAAATACTAATAAGAAAATCTTACAAGCACGAACACTATATCTGCAAAGATTTCAGAATATTCATCAGCTTCCCAGGTGCATTTTGCTGTTGTTAATCATCACCAGAGGACACTTTTTCTATTAATTTTTAGAGAAAGTGGAAGGAAGGTAGGGAAGAGGAAAGAGAAAAAAACAAACAAAGATGTGTATGCCCTAACCGGTTTGGCTCAATGGATAGAGTGTCGGCCTGCGGACTCAAGGGTCCCAGGTTCAATTCCAGTCAAGGGCATGTACCTTGGTTGCAGGCACATATCCAGTAGGGAGTGTGCAGGAGGCACCTGATCGATGTTTCTCTCTGTTTCTCTCTCATTGATGTTTTTAACTCTCTATCCCTCCCCCTTCCTCTCTGTAAGAAATCAATAAAATATATATAAAAAACCCAAAAAGATGTGTAGAGAGACATCAATTGGTTGCCTAACTGCAATCCAGGTATGTGCCCTTGACTGGGAATTGAACCTGCGACCCTTTGGTGCATGGGCTGACGCTCTAACTACTTAGAAACCGACCAGGGCCCAGGTCTACTGTTAATATGCTGATGCATCAAAATGAGCATATAGGGGAGTTTTGGATTATTCTTTGGTCTGTTTCATTGTTTTACTTTTATCTTAGGTCTGCCTGGCATCAATAGGGTTTTTGTTATTTGTTCCCCGACTTCATCTGTCCTTGGGTTTAGCTGGCACAGATGGCATTAATTAGGTCTCTGTTCTCTATTTTCCCAGGCCAGGGTGAATTAAGCTATGTATTCTCTGGTTAGGGAGGAGAGGTAAAAACCATTTTCTCTCAAGTGTCCTTGGTGAGGGAAGATAAGGTCTTGCAATTCACAAGCTGGTTGCAAGCTGCCGGAACTGTTTGGCCTTGTTTAATTTTCTTTACTCAGTTCTCCCATTTCACTTGCCCAGGAATTTTCCTAGTTTCTTACTATCTTTCCACAGCTATAGTTATATTTGACAAAATAGAATTTAAGGGGGAAAAGTCATAAAAGTCAAAGAAGGACATTATCCTATCTAATAAAAGAGAAACATGATAATTAGCGTACGACCGCTACCCTTCCCATTGGCTAATCAGGGAGATATGCAAATTAACTGACAGCCAAGATGGCGGCCGGCAGCCAGGAAGCGAACATGAGGCTTGCTTGCTTCAGTGACTCAGTGACGGAGGACTCCAACGTTCCCCGCCTGCCTCTGCCGGCCTCTGAGCTGCAACTCTAAGCAACTATGTTACAAATATAGAAGCTAAACAAAACCCCAGAAACCTGCTTTAGTCGCCGGGCTTCAGCCAGCAGGATTGCAACATTGTAAGCAAAGGCCAGAAACCTACTTTCAGCAGCAGAGGCCTAAGAGCTGGAGCCAAGCCTCAAAGCTAAAGCTGGCCCAGAATAAAAAAAAAGAAAAAAGAAAAAAAGGAGGGGTTGGGAGCTTCAGTCACCCCCAGCCTGAAAACAGCCCTCAGCCCCTCACCCAGACTGGCCAGGCACCCCAGTGGGGACCCCCACCCTGAAGGGTGTGTGACCAGCTGCAAACAGCCATCATCGCCTCATCCAGGCTGGCCAGGCACCCCAGTGGGGACCCCCACCCTGAAGGGTGTGTGACCAGTTGCAAACAGCCATCATCGCCTCATCCAGGCTGGCCAGGCACCCCAGTGGGGACCCCTACCCTGATCCAGGACACCCTTCAGGGCAAACCAGCTAGCCCCCACCCGTGCACCAGGCCTCTATCCTATATAGTAAAAGGGTAATATGCCTCCCAGAACCGGGATCAGCGGAGCCGAGAGGCCTCCTGGCACCGGGATCAGCATGACGGGGGGGCAGCGCCCAAACCCCCTGATCGCCCTGCAGCTCTGTGTGTGACAAGGGGCGGGGCCACAACCTCTCTATCCGCCCTGCTCTGTTTGTGACAGGGGAAGGCTCCCCAACCCCCTGATCAGTCCTGCTCTGTGCCTGATAGGGGGGAGCTCCCCAAACCCCTGATTGCCCTGCAGCTCTGTGTGTGACAGGCTGTGGTGCCCCAACCCCCTGATAGGCCCTGCTCTGTGTGTGACAGGGTGCGGCGCCCCTGCCCCCCACCCCACCCCCACGGGCCCTGCTCTGTGTGTGACGGAGTAGAGCCATAACCTCCCCATCGGCCCTGCCCTGAGTGTGACAGGGTGCGGTGCCCCAACCCCCTGATCCGCCCTGCTCTGTGTGTGACGGGGGCGGTGCCCCAACTCCCCTATCGGCCCTACTCTGTGAGTGACGGGGGGAGCTCCCCAACCCCCTGATTGGCCCTGCTCTGTGCGTGACAGGGTACGGAGCCCCAACCCCCCTGATGGGCCCTGCTCTGTGAGTGACAGGGGGCAGCGCCCCAACCCCATGATTGGCCCTGCTCTGTGCGTGACAGGGGGTGGCGCCACAACCTGCCCATCGACCCTGCCTTGAGTGTGACAGGGGGCGGTGTCCCAACCCCCCAATCGGCCCTACCCTGAGCGTGACTGACATCCTGATCCGCTGTGCTCTGTGCATGACAGGGGCGGTGCCCCAACTCCCCAATCAGCCTTCCTCTGAGCCCGACCAGGGGCTGCACCTAGGGATTGGGCCTGCCCTCTGCCACCTGGGAGCAGGCCTAAGCCAGCAAGTCGTTATCTCCCGAGGGGTCCCAGACTGCGAGAGGGCACAGGCCGGGCTGAGGGACCCCTCTCCCCCCCGAGTGCACAAATTTTTGTGCACTGGGCCTCTAGTCTATATATATAAAAGGCTAAGTGTCCATCCGTCTGAATGGTAGCTACAATGCGCACTGACCACCAGGGGGCAGACGCTCAACACAGGAGCTGCCATGATGTGCACTGGCCATTTAAAAATAAACAGCACCACAGACGTGGTGCCAACAAACCAACACTTGGCTTTCCCCAAGTGGGATACAAGCTCTGCCACCACCCTGGAGCAACACCCCACCAAATCGCAGCCAACACTGCCAAGATCCCATGGTGCAAAATGCAGCCCACAGCCCAGCCCAGCCCAGAAATGGTGGTGGCTGTGGGCACCAGGTAATGACATCACGTAGGAATGCCTGGCTTCCTCTCCCTAGTGACTAGCCTCCTTGGAGTTTCTTCAGTCCAGGAACCCAACTTGCTTTATAGCCAGGTGCAAACATTTTACAGTTTAACCTAGAGGTGGGCAAACTTTTTGACTCGAGGGCCACAATGGGTTCTTAAACTGGACCGGAGGGCTGGAACAAAAGCATGGATGGAGTGTTTGTGTGAACTAATATAAATTCAAAGTAAACATCATTACATAAAAGGGTACGGTCTTTTTTTTTTTAGTTTTATTCATTTCAAACGGGCCGGATGCGGCCCGCGGGCTGTAGTTTGCCCACGGTTGGTTTAACCAAATGTTTGTGAAGCATTTTCCCATGCCTCATCGCATTTGAACCTCACAGACATCCTGGAGTAGGTAGATAGGAGACTTGGTAGAATCCTATTTTCTTTTCATTAGCAAGATGTGAATAGCGAAATTAAAATATTTCTTCTAATTAATTTCCTTTCAATGTGTACGAATCCGTGCACCAGGACACTAGTATAGTGATAAGTGTCAATGATCTACAAATATATAAAAATTAATAAATATATGCAACCAACATTCCAGCATCTAAATATATGAACAAAAATGAACAAACTAAGGGGGGAAATGGAGAGCTTTACCATAATAGTGGGAGACTTTAATACACCAATTTTAATAATGGATAGGACATCCAGACAAAACATCATCATCAACAACAATATAACTGAAGAGTTAAGCAGCATGCACACCAAACAACCTAATAAGCATA
The DNA here is from genome assembly GCF_963259705.1 of Myotis daubentonii. NCBI lineage: Eukaryota > Metazoa > Chordata > Mammalia > Chiroptera > Vespertilionidae > Myotis > Myotis daubentonii. Next base: position 9,109,327 of record NC_081861.1, on the reverse strand, counting down.
TGTAGAACATTCTACCAAATAGTAACAAATACAAATTATTTTTAATAACACACAGAACATTGCTCAGAATAAACCATATATTAGGTCACAAAACAAGTCTGTACAATTTTAAGAAGATTAAGATAAGATCATGTATATTTTTTCAATCAAAATAGAATAAAACTGGAAATCAAAGCTGTAGAGAAAAAAGAAAAATCCACAATATGTAGAAATTACACCATGCACTCTTGAACAAATACTTGGTTAAAGAAGAGATAAAAAGTGAAATTAGAAAATGAAACAAATGAAAATGAAAACACAGCATACCAAACTTATGGGATGCAGCAAAAGCAAAACTAAATGGCAAGATTATAGTGACACATACTGGTATTTATATTTTTTAAAAATAAGAAAGAACCATAATTACACCTCAAAAAATAAGAAAAAGCCAAAAGCTAGCAGAAAGAAAAATAAATATTAGAGCAGAAGTAATTGAAACAGTGACAATAAAAACAATAGAAAGCAACAAAACTAATAGTCTTTTAAATAATAAAGAAAATGACAAACTAGACTAAGAAAAAAGAGAGTAGACTCAAATAAGTCGGAAATGAAAGAGGAAACATTACAATTGATAACAGAATAAAAAAGTAATCATAAGAGTGCACAAATTGGTTAACATAGAAGAAATGAATAAATTACCAAGATGGAATCGAAAAAAGATAGAAAATGTGAACAGAGCTATAATTAGTGAGGATATTAAATCAGTAATTAAAAACCTCTCCAGATGCTTTCACTGATGAATTCTTCCAAATATTTAAAGAAGGAATAATGCCAATCCTAAAATTTTTCCAAAAATTGAAGTAGGAATACTACCAGACTCATTCTTTGAGGTCAGTAATACCATAAAACCAAAGTCAGAGAAGACGTCAGACCAATATCCCTTATAAATAGTCATGCAAATTCTCAGCCAAATACTAACAAATCTCATTGAGCAGCACATTAAAATGATCATATACTATGACTCTGGGACAAAAATGATGGTGCAACATACTAAAATCAATCAGTCATATACCACAGTAAAGAAATAAAAATCACAAGATCATTTCAACAAATGCAGAAAAAAACATTAAAAAAAATTGAACATACTTTCAGAATAAAAGCAGTCATCAGACTAGTTACATCAACATAATGAAGGCCATATATAAAAAACCCAATTATACGCAATCATAAAAAACTGAAAGCTTTCTCTCTAAATCTAGAAACAAAACAAGGATGCCTATTCTTTCCACTTGTGTTCAATATAATACTGAAATTCCTAGCTAGAGAAATAAGGCAAGAAAAAAAAAAGAAAAGATACCCAAATATGAAAGAAATAAAATATTACCTAATTGCAGATGATAAGCTCTTATATGCAACAAACCTAAAAGACTTCACCAAAAACTGTCAGAAATAATAGAATAAATGAAAAAATAAAAATCAACACACAAAATCCATTGTGTTTCTATACACTAACAACAAATAACATAAAAATAAAATAAAGAAATAATCCCATTTATCATAGCTTTAAAAAGAATGAAATTCTTAGAAATAACTAAGGAGGTGAAAGACTTGTACACTGAAAACTACAAGTCATTGATAAAATAAATGAAAGAGGGTACAAATAAATGAAAATACACTCCATGTTCATGGACTGAAGACTTAATATTCTTGAAATGTCTCTACTACCCAAGCAATCTTACAGATTCAGTGCAATCCCTATTAAAATCCCATTGGCATTATTCAGAAATAGAAAAAAAAATCAATTCTAAAATTCATTTAGAAGCACAAATGATCCTAAATAGTCAAAACAGTTTTGAAAAAGAAGAACAGAGCTGGATCCATCACATTTTGTGATATCAAAACATATTACAGTAATCAAAACAGTATGACATTGGCATAAAAAGTGATATATAGAGCAATGGAACAGAATAGAAAAACCAAAATAAACCCATGCATACATGGTTAATTGATCTTCAACAAAGGTGCCAAAAATACACAACAGGAAAATAATAGCCTCTTCAACAAATGGTATTGGGAAAATTAGACAACCAAACACAAAGCACTGCCGGGGTCCAACCCCAGCGGGTCCAGGGGTCCCCAAAGGTGTAGACGGAGTCGGCGAAGAAGGAAGGGCACAGAGGCAGCGTTCAGTTGATCAGCAGCCTAGCCAGGATCTCCAGCCCGGATCTCCAGAGAGGTTCTGTTTCGGATCTCCAGCGAGGTTCTGTAGCCATGTTCCCTCGCTAGGTTCTCCAGCCAGGTTCTGTCCAGGCTCTCCAGTCAGGTTCAGTGTCCAGGTTCCAGTCAGGTTCTCCTGCCAATCTCTGTAGTCAGGTTCAGTCCAGGATCCCTTGCCATGTTCTCCCGCTAGGCTCTGTCTCTAGGCTCCGAGTAGGTTCTGTCTTCTGAATTCTGTCTCCTGAGTTCTGAGTCTTTCTGTCTTGTTACAACTGTATTTATACCAGTTGATTCAATCCTATCAATCTCTATTACAAAGGTTAGGGCGTTTCTTATCTCCATTCCAGGGAGAAAAGATTATGTAGTTTAAGCATGATTGTTCGTAGTTAAAGGGATTAATTACCCGCCTGGCACTTAGTTGAGGGGTTTTATTCCCTCCCTAACTTCAGGGGAAAATCCCTACCTGGGTATTCAACCTTTCTCGGAGAGGTGACTTTGGTTAAAACACAGCGCCAAGAAGGTGAGCAAACATATTAAGAAAAGTATGCCATATATGCCAGGTCCCTTGAAACAGCAAGGATGGACCGGCTCCCGGCAAATTCCCCCTTTTTTATTTTTTAAAAGCAAGCATTAAAAAGAAAAACCTGAAATGCTCTCTTGTATCCATTTTAAGAGTAGGATTGGCGCTTTCTGCTATTACCTGAGTCCTGATCTATCACCCCAGGGAGAGCTTGCCAATCCTGCACTTTCCCGGGGTGGAAAGGCTGCAGTGGGGTTAAGGATAAGGCTCCTTGGGCCTACCTTCTCCCATGCCTCTACATTTACCTTTCCGGCACCTTTCCTTCCTCAGAAAAGCATGGACGTATTTCTTGTATAAAATGTTCTGTCTGACTGGGAGTAACCTTAATTCCTCTGCTAATAAGCATATATGTTAAAAGATCAATACGGAGTCTTTTTTCTTTAGACTCAGTATGGCACATCTTCTTAATCTAAAGATCAATACAGAGTCTTCTTTCTTTGGACTCAGTATGGCACATCTTCTCAATCTAAGAATCAATACAGAGTCTTCTTTCTTTGGACTCAGTATGGCACATCTTCTCAATCTAAGTTCTGTACTATCCACCTTCTTACCCTACTTATCCTCTATAGGGGGGTCTGTAGCACCCTGGTGGAGTCCTATCCGTCCCGAGTGTGGGGTTCTCAATGGGGGGGGCTTACCTAAGGGAATCCTGTTCCAGGGGTTCCCAAAGGTGTGGACGGAGTCGGCGAAGACTATCCACCCTCTTCCTATGGTGGAGTCTGATCCGTCCCGAGTGTGGGGGTTCTCAATGGGGGAGGAGGGCTTACCTAGGGGAATCCTGTTCCAGGGGTTCCCAAAGGTGTGGACGGAGTCGGCGAAGACTATCCACCCTCTTCCTATGGTGGAGTCCTATCCATCCCGAGAGTGGGGCTTACGTAGGGGTCCCTGTTCGGGCGCCAGATGCCGGGGTCCAACCCCAGCGGGTCCAGGGGTCCCCAAAGGTGTGGACGGAGTCGGCGAAGAAGGAATGTCACAGAGGCAGCGTTCAGTTGATCAGCAGCCTAGCCAGGATCTCCAGCCCGGATCTCCAGAGAGGTTCTGTTTCGGATCTCCAGCGAGGTTCTGTAGCCATGTTCCCTCGCTAGGTTCTCCAGCCAGGTTCTGTCCAGGCTCTCCAGTCAGGTTCAGTGTCCAGGTTCCAGTCAGGTTCTCCTGCCAATCTCTGTAGTCAGGTTCAGTCCAGGATCCCTTGCCATGTTCTCCCGCTAGGCTCTGTCTCTAGGCTCCGAGTAGGTTCTGTCTTCTGAATTCTGTCTCCTGAGTTCTGAGTCTTTCTGTCTTGTTACAACTGTATTTATACCAGTTGATTCAATCCTATCAATCTCTATTACAAAGGTTAGGGCGTTTCTTATCTCCATTCCAGGGAGAAAAGATTATGTAGTTTAAGCATGATTGTTCGTAGTTAAAGGGATTAATTACCCGCCTGGCACTTAGTTGAGGGGTTTTATTCCCTCCCTAACTTCAGGGGAAAATCCCTACCTGGGTATTCAACCTTTCTCGGAGAGGTGACTTTGGTTAAAACACAGCGCCAAGAAGGTGAGCAAACATATTAAGAAAAGTATGCCATATATGCCAGGTCCCTTGAAACAGCAAGGATGGACCGGCTCCCGGCAAATTCCCCCTTTTTTATTTTTTAAAAGCAAGCATTAAAAAGAAAAACCTGAAATGCTCTCTTGTATCCATTTTAAGAGTAGGATTGGCGCTTTCTGCTATTACCTGAGTCCTGATCTATCACCCCAGGGAGAGCTTGCCAATCCTGCACTTTCCCGGGGTGGAAAGGCTGCAGTGGGGTTAAGGATAAGGCTCCTTGGGCCTACCTTCTCCCATGCCTCTACATTTACCTTTCCGGCACCTTTCCTTCCTCAGAAAAGCATGGACGTATTTCTTGTATAAAATGTTCTGTCTGACTGGGAGTAACCTTAATTCCTCTGCTAATAAGCATATATGTTAAAAGATCAATACGGAGTCTTTTTTCTTTAGACTCAGTATGGCACATCTTCTTAATCTAAAGATCAATACAGAGTCTTCTTTCTTTGGACTCAGTATGGCACATCTTCTCAATCTAAGAATCAATACAGAGTCTTCTTTCTTTGGACTCAGTATGGCACATCTTCTCAATCTAAGTTCTGTACTATCCACCTTCTTACCCTACTTATCCTCTATAGGGGGGTCTGTAGCACCCTGGTGGAGTCCTATCCGTCCCGAGTGTGGGGTTCTCAATGGGGGGGGCTTACCTAAGGGAATCCTGTTCCAGGGGTTCCCAAAGGTGTGGACGGAGTCGGCGAAGACTATCCACCCTCTTCCTATGGTGGAGTCTGATCCGTCCCGAGTGTGGGGGTTCTCAATGGGGGAGGAGGGCTTACCTAGGGGAATCCTGTTCCAGGGGTTCCCAAAGGTGTGGACGGAGTCGGCGAAGACTATCCACCCTCTTCCTATGGTGGAGTCCTATCCATCCCGAGAGTGGGGCTTACGTAGGGGTCCCTGTTCGGGCGCCAGATGCCGGGGTCCAACCCCAGCGGGTCCAGGGGTCCCCAAAGGTGTGGACGGAGTCGGCGAAGAAGGAATGTCACAGAGGCAGCGTTCAGTTGATCAGCAGCCTAGCCAGGATCTCCAGCCCGGATCTCCAGAGAGGTTCTGTTTCGGATCTCCAGCGAGGTTCTGTAGCCATGTTCCCTCGCTAGGTTCTCCAGCCAGGTTCTGTCCAGGCTCTCCAGTCAGGTTCAGTGTCCAGGTTCCAGTCAGGTTCTCCTGCCAATCTCTGTAGTCAGGTTCAGTCCAGGATCCCTTGCCATGTTCTCCCGCTAGGCTCTGTCTCTAGGCTCCGAGTAGGTTCTGTCTTCTGAATTCTGTCTCCTGAGTTCTGAGTCTTTCTGTCTTGTTACAACTGTATTTATACCAGTTGATTCAATCCTATCAATCTCTATTACAAAGGTTAGGGCGTTTCTTATCTCCATTCCAGGGAGAAAAGATTATGTAGTTTAAGCATGATTGTTCGTAGTTAAAGGGATTAATTACCCGCCTGGCACTTAGTTGAGGGGTTTTATTCCCTCCCTAACTTCAGGGGAAAATCCCTACCTGGGTATTCAACCTTTCTCGGAGAGGTGACTTTGGTTAAAACACAGCGCCAAGAAGGTGAGCAAACATATTAAGAAAAGTATGCCATATATGCCAGGTCCCTTGAAACAGCAAGGATGGACCGGCTCCCGGCAAAGCACGACCGTCAACTGTCATGTTACACTATCACAAACATCCACTCAAAGTGGATGAAAGACTTAAATGTAATATCTGAAACTGAGAGACTCTTAGAAGAAGACATAGAGAAAAAGCTTCATGACACTGGTCTTGACTTTTTAGATATGACACTAAAAGCACAGGCTACAAGAACAAAAATGGGCAAGTGGGGCTACATCAAACTAAAAAGCTTCTGCAGAATAAAGAAAATAATGAACAGAGTGAAAAAGCAATCTAAGAAATGGGAGAAATGTTTGTAAACCATAATTTGACAAGAGGTTAATATCCAAATATATAAGCAACTACATTGATTCATTAGCAAAAAAAGAACAAAAAAGAAAAAACACTTTGATTAAAAAAAATGGGAAAATTTTAAAATAGGTATTTCCAAAAAAGACACACAAATGGCCAATAGGCATATAAAAAGATACTCAACATCACCAATCTTATATCTCAATAAAACTAAGTGGGAATAAAAGCTGATTTCATAAAAATAGACTAGAGAGTGAGTAAATACAAAATAGTAAAATATTATTAGCTAAATATCCACAAGAAAACAAAAATCTAGTGTTGAATTCAACACTTGAGACTGACTTTGACCTGAAGGAGAGAAAAATTTGTTTTTCTAAAGTCATGGCTGAGAGGTTATCTGTATTTTTGGTTATATCATTGTGTTGTGTGGATGAAATCCAGAGTCTACAGTCCACTAAGAGTAGATGGCTTTGATTTTGAACCACAATGGGCTGAACTCCATTAATAAGGATAAATATGAACCAAACTAGAGCTCTGATGGACTGTAGTTCTGCTTAAATTCATTAAGAAAGCCCAGAAAATAGTAAGCCCTAAATTGATGTTAAAATAATACCAGATTTCTTGTGACCAAAGAAAGGTACAGAAAAAATTGCTTGAAGGAACATACCATCATCCTGGGCCTCAAATTTCTACATATAATATTAGAAAAACAAAGTCTAGTGTAAAATCAAGGGAAAAGCCAGACACACAAGGAAACAAGAAACTATGATAAAAAACCAGGAGAGGGAGTCAGACAACAGAAGCAAATCCCCAGGGTGTAAAACAACTATGCTTATAATGTACAAGGAAATAAAAGCCAAGCCAGAAATTTTAAAGCAAGGAGTTCAAAGCTAAAATCGGGAACATAGCAATTGGGGAAAGTACTAAATTGAATTTATAGAAATGGGAAAGTACAAAATACAAAATTGAGCATATGGGTTTGTTTTTTAGATATATCTGAAAAGCTATTTGTGACCTAAAGGACTGGTAAGAAGAAACAATTCATATAAATTTGAAAAAAGATAGAAAATAAAGACGATAAATAAAATATAGAAGAATATCTAACATAATTTGAAATTGGAATCTCAGAGGGACAAGAAAAAGAGAATGTAGCAAAAGCAATATTTGAAAAGATAAGGGCTGAGACTTGCCTATAATTCATTCCCAAAGTGAGTTAATACACATAAAGCCCTGAGGACAATGCTAGACACATATAAAGTGCCGGGGTCCAACCCCAGCAGGTCCAGGGGTTCCCAAAGGCGTAGACGGAGTCGGCGAAGAAGGAAGGACACGGAGACAGCGTTCAGTTGATCAGCAGCCTAGCCAGGATCTCTAGCCCAGATCTCCAGCCAAGTTCTGGTCTGGATCTCCAGAGAGGTTCTGCTTCGGATTTCCAGTGAGGTTCTGTAGCCATGTTCCCTCGCTAGGTTCTCCAGCCAGGTTCTGTCCAGGCTCTCCAGTCAGGTTCAGTGTCCAGGTTCCAGTCAGGTTCTCTTGCCAATCTCTGTAGTCAGGTTCAGTCCAGGATCCCTTGCCATGTTTTCCCGCTAGGCTCTGTCTCTAGGCTCCGAGGCCAGTCCCTCTCCAGGATCCTCCGGCATGCTCTCTCCAGCAAAGTTCTTCTGTCTCTAGGCTCCGTGTAGGTTCTGTCTTCTTCTTTTTTTTTTTTTTTGAATTAAAGAGTCACGTTTATTGCAATCTGGGACTATGAGGTGGCATCTTGCTTTCCCAAACCTCATAGTCGGTTCTGTCTTCTTGATTCTGTTCTAAGTTCTGAGTGTTTCTGTCTTGTTACAACTGTATTTATACCAGTTGATTCAATCCTATCAATCTCTATTACAAAGGTTAGGGCATTTCTTATCTCCATTCCAGGGAGAAAAGATTATGTAGTTTAAGCATGATTGTTCGTAGTTAAAGGGATTAATTACCTGCCTGGCACTTAGTTGAGGGGTTTTATTCCCTCCCTAACTTCAGGGGAAAATCCGTACCTGGGGATTCAACCTTTCTCGGAGAGGTGACCTTGGTTAAAACACAGCGCCAAGAAGGTGAGCAAACATATTAAGAACCGTATGCCATATATGCCAGGTCCCTTGAAACAGCAAGGATGGACCGGCTCCCGGCAATAAAGTACTCAATAAATTCAATATATTATTTATTCTACCTCATAATACTTCCCTGATGCTTCTTTTTAAAATATATATATATATATATATATATATATATATATATATATATTATTGATTTTTTACAGAGAGAAAGGGAGAAGGATAGTTAGAAACATCGATGAGAGAGAAACATCTATCAGCTGCCTCCTGCACACTCCCCACTGGGGATGTGCCTGCAGCCAAGGTACATGCCCTTGACCAGAATCGAACCTGGGACCCTTGAGTCCGCAGGCCGACGCTCTATCCACGGAGCCAAACCGGTCAGGGCCCTGATGCTTCTTTGATATCACATTTTCCCAAGTTCATCAATACTGTGTTTCAGTATTTCTTAGCCATGTATCATGCCTAGAAATTTGCAAGAGAGTTTGTGCAAAAGTTGGAGGAAGTGAAAACATTGGATGCTGTTGAATTGAAAGGTCATAGGATTGGGTGGAAAATGAGTTAAACCCAGGAGGTTGATAGATTGGGAGATTAGCACAGATTTGGGAACTAGAAGTCTCCATGAGGTCACAGAATAGCTTTGTATGTGAAGAAAGAGTAAAAAGATAAGAGTTTGGAATTATAAAGTAAGATCTCTAAACATAAAACTTTGAGGTTGAAAAGTATTAATGATGACTGGTTCCATCATTGTTGTGGTTTGCTGAATAAGAGTGAAGGTAAAATATTCAAGTTATATAAATCCTCATCAACAGGGACATTGATACCACCCAAGATGAAAGCAAGAATAAGGTGAAATGGATAAATATAAGGAATAAGCTCTTGTTACAAAAGAATAAATTGACATTCACTAGATGATATACTCTGATGGGTAACAAGTGTAAACAAAGTGGTAGCTCTGGGGGAAGTGTGATAACAATGGGCTGGCCAGGAAGAGATGGGGACACACTCTAGGCCTCTAAAGAAGAAAAGTTTGCACATGTAGCTTGGAAAGCCTGCGACACTGAATTATAAAATAGCACCCATGCAGTACGAGAGCTTCCAGGTACTCTATTGGCCCTTTTCTTTCTCTTCCTGCTTCCTTTCACTGATACCTTTTCCATCAGGCAAATGAGAGAGAAAGCACACATCAAAAAAGAGTCAAACTCTTTAATACCGGAATATCAACAAGGGTATATTGCAGTCCAGTTTGATGGGTAGGGGAGCCTAAGTGAGGCTTAGCCTTTCATAGGGGAAAGAAGGTGTTGAGATTGGTCTCAAAATTTTGTACATTAAGTGATAGAAGCCCTCGGAGACAGGGCACCATAATGCCCCTTGTGATGACTCCAGGGACATAGGATGACATTGTGGTTATCCTCATCCTCTTTTTCACTCTTTGAGGAGCTTTCACCAAAGGCTTGAGGCTTTCTTAAATGCAGTATCTAGATGAGCGACAGCCCAAGCGCTCATTGTCTAAGTATCACTTGACCATACCACCTTCTTGCCTGGCTTTGCCTTCTGTTGAGTAGTTGGGAGTTTGCTATCCTTTACCTCATTTCCCTTTGTGACTGTGGGCTCTGAAACTACATCTGTTCCCTTAAGTGTTGACTCTTTTATAGCAGAACTGCAAGGGGAAGAAAGAAAGGGAGGCGAAACATCCAAAAAGTCTGGGGAAAATACGGATCTGAATCCAAATCAGAGGCAGTCAAAATTTAGGATGCTATGTCTGTCTGTTTGTTTGTTTGTTTTTTGCCTTAGATTCCACAATTCTGAGTTGTGTGTGATCAAAATCAGATTGTGGAATCACAGAACAAAATTTATTTACCAGGGAAAATGAAGAGATGGCACAAAAAAAGCTGGGGTCAGTCTGGTTCAATATCCAGTCAGGTTAAAAAGCCAAAGGCATTTTAAATAGGCGACTTTATGAAAAAAATTCAAATTTAAAAAAATAATAAAATATGTGACTTTATGAAGAATCTCTTAGGAAAACCAATCAGTGGACCTTCATTTATAGTTTTCTTTGAACAGTAACATACCACACACACACACACACACACACACACATTTCCTTCTGCATAAATCACACTCTACTTGAATGTGGCGGTAGTCTACTATACATGCTGATGAGTGTTAAAGATAAAAATGGAAAATAATTCAGGTGACAGATTATGAAGGGAATTTGCATTTTATGCTAGAGGCCTCATAGAATCATTGGAATTTTACCAGCAAGGAGTGTAATTTTTTAGGTCTGTTTTTGAAAATTTTCACTATAATAGCAATGTGAAGGCAGAAAAATGAGTTTAGTTTAGAGGTCAGCAGTCCACTTTGGAGGTTGGTAGTAATAACAGCAAGACTTAATCCATATATAATAAAGAGCTAATATGCAAATGGTCATCATGCCCTCACAGCTCAGACACTCAACACTGGGGAGAGAGGAATGGGGACCAGCCAGGCACAAATGAGCTTGTGAGAAAGGAATGGGGACCAGCCAGGCTGCAGCCCAGGAGAGGGACAAGCCGCCTGCCCTGCGGTCCCAGGTCCCTGTGGCTGTGCCCTGGGGAAGCTGCCTGCCCATGGTCCCCTGCAGCTGCGGCCGGCCCGGGCGAAGCCGGCCTGAGTCCTGGGTACCTGAATCCAGCCAGGGGGAGGGAAGCCCGGGTCCTGAGTGCCTGCGACCAGCCAGAGGAGGGAATCCTGGGTCCTGGGACCCAGTGTGTGGCCTGTCTCCATGACACCTGTGAGACACAAAGGAGGGTGTGTTTCCATCTCCTAGGATACCTGACTGAGTAGTAAGTGGACTTGAAAAATACCACTCCCCACAGCTCCTTGTCTACTGAGGAATCCAGATGTCTAATTAACTAATATTGGTGCTAGGTGTCTGAAATTCTTATCAGTGTGTGGGTGAGGCAGAGCGGTTAGGGGCAATCAGGTCAGAAGGGGAGCAGTTAGGGGTGATCAGGCCAGTGGGGGAGCTGTTAGGGGCGATCAGGCAGGCAGGCGAGTGGTTAGGATCTAGTGCTCCCAGATTGGGAGAGGCAGTCGGAGGTCCTCCGCAGGGTCCCAGATTGGAGAGGGTTCAGGCCAGGCTGAGGGACACCCCTCCCCCCTGCACAAATTTCGTGCATCAGGAATCTACTAAAGTATAAACTAATATACTAGCCCTGGTGGTAACCTAAGAAAGACAGTTGTCACAACTCTGTTTCTCTGTTAAAAACAAGGAAAAAGATTGCTGCCATCTAGGGAAGTTCAGTCCCCTTGCTCCCAGCACCAGATCAGGCTTTTGGCTAAACTACTGAACATTTGACTTGAAAAACCATCTGAAAAATAACTGATCTGAAATAATGTGAACAGGGAGAACAGAGAGGAGACAGAAGACACAGAGTGGGTGAGCCAACTCGCACAGCACAGCACAGCATGGCTGGAAAGGAGGAGGAAAGGTGAGGGAGCCCAGTTGCTGCCCCGTGGAAGCATGGGGCTTTTGTGTCCAACCAGGAATCCCCAAAACAGAGCAACAGAGAAGGGAAGGGGAGCCCATGTAGTCTTGGGAAGTGGGTACCAGTAGTGATTTGGTCCACCTGAGAGACTTACACCGCACTGTCTCAGGCAACAGAGTGAGTGCTTGTATACAACACCAGCCTGGGAAGTTGCACCCCAACAGTGTCTGTGGGAGGGGCCACACACAGAACTCCAGACCAGTGGAGGTTTCTGAAGGGTTCACACAGCAGTGAATCTGAGAGTCTGATTATTCTCTGAAATAACTTTTTTTTTTATTTTTCTAATTCTTTTTTTTATTATTGCTTAAAGTATTACAAAGGGTATTACATATGTGTCCTTTTTTTTCGCCCGCCCTTGACAGTCCCCTAGCCTCCCCTACCCGCCAGTGTCTTATGTCCACTGGTTATGCTTATATGCATGCATACAAGTCCTTCGGTTGATCTCTTACCCCCCTACCTCCTGCCCCCCAACCCTCCCCGGCCTTCCCGCTGCAGTTTGACAATCTGTTTGAGGCAGCTCTGCCTCTGTATCTATTATTGTTCAAAAGTTTATAATGGTCTCTATTATCCATGAATGAGTGAGATCATGTGGTATTTTTCCTTCATTGACTGGCTTATTTCACTTAGCATAATGCTCTCCAGTTCCATCCATGCCGTTGCAAATGGTAAATAACTTTTGGCAAAGAGCAGGATGGGGGGCAGAGTGCCTTGAGAAAGAAGAGGGATCCTCCCAACTTCTGAAGAGGAGGCACCCCTTCACCCCCACCCCCACCCCACCCCAGTAGAATGGTTCTGGACTAGAAATCTGCACCAGTATAGCTGGTTCTGGCTGGCTGCACGGGAGTGGGGAGAGGGGAGATTGCATAGGAGGGAGCCTGGGCATAAGCCCCACCCAGCAAGAGCCTGTGATGCTGAAAGATTAGAGAGCCCAGTGGGGAGGTCAGTTAATATTTGACAAAGGAGGCATACCGTGGAGTAAAGAAAGTCTCTTCAACAAATGGTGTCAGGGAAATTGGACAGGCACATGCAAAAGGATGAAACTTGACCACCAACTTACACTATAAACAAGAATAAACTCAAAATGGATAAAAGATTAAGTGTAAGTCACAGAACCATAAAACTCTTAGAAGAAACCATAGGCAGCAAAATCTCAGACATCTCACATAGCAGAATTTTTGCTAATATATCTCCTAGGGCAGTGGTCGGCAAACTGCAGCTCGCGAGCCACATGCGGCTCTTTGGCCCCTTGAGTGTGGCTCTTCCACAGAATACCAACTTCTGCGCATGGGCCACGAAGTTTCAATCATGCCCGCACGTGGTATTTTGTGGACGAGCCACACTGAAGGGGCCAAAGAGCCGCATGTGGCTTGTGAGCCGCAGTTTGCCGACCACTGAGGCAAGAGAACCAGAAAACAAATGGGACTACATCAAACTAAAAAGCTTCTGCACAGCAAAAGAAACCATCACCAAAATGAAAAGGGAACCCACAGTATGGGAGAACATATTCGCCAGTGAGACATCAGATAAGGGATTAATTTTTTAAAAATATAAAGAACTCATACACCTTAACAAAAGGAAGACAAATAATTCAACGAGAAAATGAGCAAAGGACCTGGAAGAACACTTCTCCAAAGAGGACATACAGATGGCCAGTAGATATATGAAAAAATGCTCAACATCACTAAGCAGCCGAAAGATGCAATTTAAGATGACAATGAGTTATCACCTCATACCTGCCAGAATGGCTATCAATAAATCAACAAACAAGTGCTGGTGAGAATGTGGAGAAAAGGGAACCTAGTACACTGCTGGTGGGAATACAGACTGATGCAGTCACTGATGAATATACTATAGGATCTCCTCAAAAAATTAAAACTGGAACTGCTGTTTGACCCAGCCATCCCACTCCTGAGAATATAGCCTAAGAATCCTGAAGCACCAATTAGAAAGAATATATACATCCTTATGTTCATAGCAGTGTTACTTATAATAGCTAAGATCTGGCAACATCCAAGTGCCCATCAGCAGATACGTGGATAATAAAGCTGTGGTTCATTTACACAATGGAATACTATGCAGCTGTAAAAAAGAAGTATCTCTTACCCTTTGCAACAGTATATATGGACCTGGAGAAAATTATGCTAAGTGAAAGAAGCCAGTCAAAGACAAATATCACTTATATGTGGAATCTAATGAACAAAATAAACTGACGAACAAAATAGATCCAGAGGCATGGATGCATGGAACAGACAGATCTCAGAGGGAAGAGGGGGAGAGGGGCAGGAAGAGATGAACCAAAGAATTTATATGTATACTAAAGGCCCGGTGCATGAAATTCATGCACTGGGGGGGATGTCCCTCAGCCCAGCCTGCACCCTCTCTAATCTGGGACCCCTCGGGGGATGTTCTGTGGGATCAGGCCTAAACCGGCAGTCAGACATCCCTCTCACAATCCAGGACCACTGGCTACTAACTGCTCACCTGCCTTCCTGCCTAATTGCCCTTAACTGGCCCCCCTGCCAACCTGATCACCCCTAACCACCTCTGCCTGCTGACCTGGTCGCCCCCAACTGCCCCCCCCACCAGCATGGTCGCCCCTTACTGCCCCCTCTGCTGGCCTGGTCACCCCTAACTGCCCCCCGGCAAGCTTGGTCGCCCCTTACTGCTCCCCTCTGTCAACCTGGTTGCCCTCAACTGCCCTCCCTGCAGGCCCAGTCGCCCCACACAGCCTGCTGCTCATTCGTTTGGTCGTCCCTCACTAACCCCCCTGCCAGCCTGGTCGCCCCATGCAGGCTGTTTGTTCAGTCATTTGGTGGTCCCTCACTAAGCCCCCTGCTGGCCTTGTTGCCCCACTCAGCCTGTTCAGTCCTCCATTTGGTTGTTTCGGATGTGACGGCCCCTGGCTCTTTATAAATATAGACCAGTAGCCCAGTGCATGAAATTCGTGCACAGAGGTGGGGGGTGTCCCTCAGCCTGGCCTTTACTCTCTCCAATCTGGGACCCATTGGGGGATGTCCGACTGCCAGTTTAGACCTGATCGCCCCTAACCACTCTGCCTACTGGTCTGATCAGCCCCAACTGCCCCCCTTCCAGCCTGATTATCCCTAACTGCACCTCCCCTGCCAGGCTGATCACCCCCAACTGCCCGCCCCCGCTGACCTGCTCACTCCCAACTGCCCTCCCCCCACTGGCCAGCTTGCCCCCAACTGCCCCCCGCCTGCTGGCCTGCTTGTCCTAAACTGCCCCCCCCCCCACCGCCTCCAGCCTGCTTGCTCCCAACTGACCCCTCCCGGCCGGCCTGCTCGCCCCCAACTGTGGCCCCTGGCCTGCTCACCCCCAACTGCCCCCCGCCAGCCTGCTCGCCCCCAACTGCCCACTCCTGCTGGTCTGCTTGTCCCCAACTGCCCCCCCTTGCCAGCCTGCTTGCCCCCAACTGCCCCACCCCCACTGGCCAGCTCGTACCCAACTACCTCCCCTTCCGGCCTGCTTGCCCTCAACTGCCCCCCTCTTGCTGGCCAGCTTGCCCCCAACTATCCCCACCTGCTGACCTGCTCTCCCCCAACTGTCACCGCCCCCCGCCCCCGTCAGCCTGTTTGCCTCAACTGCCCCTCCTGCTGGCCTGCTTTGCCCCCAACTTCCCCCCCTGCCAGCCTGCTCACCCAACTGCCCTCCCTCCCCCCCCCCCAATGGCCTGATTGCACCTAACCGCTTCTGCCTCTGGCCCTGTCACCATGGCTTTGTCCATAAGGACATCCAGAAGATCTCCCAGGTCTCCCAGTCTAATTAGCATATTACCCTTTTATTAGTATAGACTAGAGGCCCAGTGCACAAAAATTTGTGCACTTGGGGAGGAGGGGGGGGGTCCCTCAGCCCGGCCTGTGCCCTCTCACAGTCTGGGACCCCTCGGGAGATAACGACCTGCTGGCTTAGGCCTGCTCCCGGGTGGCAGAGGGCAGGCCCAATCCCTAGGTGCAGCCCCTGGTCGGGCTCAGAGCAGGGCCGATTGGGGAGTTGGGGCGCCGCTCCCTGTCAGGCACAGAGCAAGGCGGATCGGAAGGTTGCGATGCCACCCCCAGTCATGCTCAGGGTAGGGCTGATTGGGGAGTTGGGGCACTGCCCCCCGTCACACTGATCCTGGTGCCGGGAGGCCTCGTGGCTCCGCTGATCCCAGTGTTGGGATGCATATTACCCTTTTACTATATAGGATAGAGGCCTGGTGCACAGGTTGGGGCCGGCTGGTTTGCCCTGAAGGGTGTCCTGGATCAGGGTGGGGGTCCCCACTGGGGTGCCTGGCCAGCCTGGATGAGGGGGTGATGGCTGTTTGCAGCTGGTCACACACCCTTCAGGGTGGGGGTCCCCACTGGGGTGCCTGGCCAGTCTGGGTGAGGGGCTGAGGGCTGTTTTCAGGCTGGGGGTGACTGAAGCTCCCAACCGCTTCTTTATTTCTTTTTTTTTTTTATTCTGGGCCAGCTTTAGCTCTGAGGCTCCAGCTCTTAGGCCTCCGCTCCTGAAAGCAGGTATCTGGTTTGTTTCGGTTCTAAAATCGAAACACTGTATCAACTCCAGCTCTGAGATCCCAGCCGGCTGAAAGCTGTTTTCTGGGGTTTTGTTTAGCTTCTATATTTGTTACAATGTTCCTTAAACTGCAGGCTCAGAGGCCGGCAAGGCAGGCGGGGAACGTTGGAGTCCTCCGTCACTGAAGCAAGCAAGCCTCATGTTAGTTTCAAGCTGCCTGGCTGCCGGCCGCCATCTTGGCTGACAGTTAATTCGCATATCTCCCTGATTAGCCAATGGGAAGGGTAGCGGTCGTACGCCAATTACCATGTTTCTCTTTTATTAGTGTAGATACCCATATAATTGCAGGCTCTTTGTGGTCTTTCTGGTCTTGTTTGAGTCCTCCATCCTTAGGAGACCTGCCTTTTGCCTTTTATTATGCCTGTCTCCATGACACCTGTGAGACACAAAGGAGGGTGTGTTTCCATCTCCTAGGAGACCTGACTGAGTAGTAAGTGGACTTGAAAAATACTGCTCCCCACAGCTCCTTGTCTACTGAGGAATCCAGATGTCTAATTAACTAATATTGGTGCTAGGTGTTTGAAATTCTTATCAGTGTGTGGCTGGCTAGAGAATTTCCTTTTCATTTTGGATGTCCCTACTAGATTTGTTGTTCTCAAATTTTGATGAACATCAGAATCTGTTAAGAAAGTTGTTTAAAATACAGATCCTGGAATCCAGCTCAGGAAGAGGAGGAGGAGGAGGAGGAGGAGGAGGAGGAGGAGGAGGAGGAGGAGGAAGGGGGGAAGGGGGAAGGGGAGGGGGAGAAAAGAAATGGGTATAAAAATGGCAATAAATAAGCACCTGTCAATAATAACCTTCAATGGAAATGGATTAAATGCTCCCATCAAAAGACATAGGGTAGCTGAATGGATAAGAAAACATGACTCGCCGAAACCAGTTTGGCTCAGTGGATAGAGCGTTGGCCTGCAGACTCAAGGGTCCCAGGTTTGATTCCGGTCAAGGGCATGTACCTGGGTTGCGGGCACATACCCAATAGGAGATGTGCAGGAGGCAGCTGATCGATGTTTCTTTCTCATCGATGTTTCTAACTCTCTATCTCTCTCCCTTCCTCTCTGTAAAAAATCAATAAAATATATTTAAAAAAGAAAAAGAAAACATGACTCATATATATGCTGTCTACATGATACCCACCTCATAACAAAAGATTCACATAGGCTTAAATTGAAAGGATGGAAAAAAATATTCCATGCAAATGGAAATGAATAAAAAGCTGGGGTAGCAATACTTGCATCTGAAAAAAAATAGACTTCAAAATAAAGGCCATAACAAGAGACAAAGAAGGTCACTACATAATATTAAATGAATCAGTCCAACAAGAGGAAATAACCCCTGTAAACATATATGCACTGAATATAGGAGCATTTACATATATAAAGAAAACTCTTCATGGACTTCAAGGAAGAGATTGGCAGCAATATAGTCATAGTAGGTATCTTTAATACTCTACTGTTATCACTTTTTAGATCTTCCAAACGAAAAAATCAACAAGGCAACAGTGACCTTAAATGACACACTAGATCAAATGGACTTAATTCATATTAACAGAACATTCCAAAAGCAGCACAATATACGTTCTTCTCAAGTGCACATGAAACATTCTCAAAGAGAGACCACATGTTATGACACAAAATAAGTCAACAAATTCAAGAAGATTTACATTATATCAATCACTTCTTGGGTCACAATGGCATGAAACTAGAAATAAACTACCAAAAAAAAAAACACCCTCAAAAACATTCAAACACATGGAAACTAAATAGCATGTTATTAAACAATGAATGGGTAACCAAATAAGATCAAGGAAGAGCCCTGGCCGGTTTGGCTCAGTGGATCGAGCATCAGCCTGCAGACTGAGAGGTCCCAGGTTCAATTTCGGTCAAGGGCATGTGCCTTGGTTGCGGGCACATTCCCAGTGGGAGGTGTGCAGGAGGCAGCTGATCGATGTTTCTAACTCTCTATTCTCCCTTCCTCTATGTAAAAAATCAATAAAATATATTTTTTAAAAAAGATCAAGGAAGAAATTAAAAAATTACCTGGAAACAAATGAAAACAAAACACAAACAATTGAAAATGTATGGTACAGACCAAAAGCAGTCCTGAGAGGGAAGTTCATAGCATTACAGGCCTACCTCAAGAAGCAAGAAAAATCTCAAATAAGTAATCTAACCCTACACGTCAAAGAACTAGAAAAAGAACCGCTAACAAAGCCCGGAGTAAATAGAAGGAAGGAAATAATAAAAATCATAGGGGAAATCTATGACATAGAGACTAAAAAAACAACACAATACAAAAGACCAATAAAACCAACAGCTGGTTCTTTGAAAAGATAAACAAGATTGATGAACCTTTAACCAGACTAAACCAGAAAAAAAGAGAGAAGACACAAATCAATAAAATCAGCAATGAAAGAGGAGTGGTAACAACTTACTGCACAGAAATACAAAGGATTGTAAGGAAATACTATGAACAACTATATGCCAACAAATTGGACAACCTGGGTGAAGTGGACAAATTCCTGGAAACATACAATCTTACAAAAATGAATCAGGAAGAACCAAAAACCCTGAATAGCCTGATAATAACTAATGAAATTGAAGCATTAATTTAAAAAGTGTCAACAGTCCGACCAGCATGGCTCAGTGGTTGAACATCGACCTATGAACCAGGAGATCATATGCCCGGGTTGTGGGCTCGATCCCCAGTGGAGGCTGTGCAGGAGGCAGCCGATCGATTATTCTCTCTCATTATTGATGTTTCTATCTCTCTCTCCCTCTTCCTTCCTCTCTGAAATCAATAAAAATATATAAAAAGATAAAATTAAAAACAAAACACCCCCCCCCCAAAAAAAAGATTGCCTTTCCAAATAAAAGCCTGGAATTGCTGCAGACGTTATTGATTACCTCACTAATATCCACTTTGGTCTTCCTTGATTGTTTAGTACCTATGTCATTTTGGTGAGATTGACTCCACCTCCTACTTCAGTGATGGTGCTTGATTAGCATAAGCCAATTAGTCAAATGGTTCCATTTTACTAATGTGATTGTTTATGAAATAAGTATATAATCTGGATTTAAGACAAGTGGGCATAGTGTTATCTTTGTCCATATTACAACGGCAGGCAAATGAGCTATGTTGGTCCCAATCAAAGCAGAGCACAATTTTGATCGAAAGTTGTTGTAATTAATATAATATAGAAGCTCAAATGGAATTTTTAAAAGTTGCTGTAAAGAGCTGCTCTCTGTTACTGTACATGAATAAGGAAGCATATACTCCCAAAGTTGTCAACAACCATATTATAAACTTCAGGATAAAACTGACATGAGAGAAAATAGAAGACAGAACCCAACTTGGGTTTGAGTGGCATCACTGAGTATATTCATTCATTAGGGCTGCCATAAAAAAAGCATGACAGACTCAGTGGCTTAAACCACACAAATTTATCTTGTCACAGTTCTGGAAGCTAGGTGTCTAAGGTCAAGGTGTCTCCAGGGTTGACTTCCCTTGACTTGTATATAGCTTTCTTCTCCCTCAGTACTCACATGCTCATTCTATGTGTATCTGAGCTCTAATCTCTTCTCAGAAGGACACCACTAATATTATATTAAGACCAACATATGTGACCCCATTTTACCTTAATTACCTCTTTAAAAGCACTATCTCCAAAAGGTTTCACATTCTGAGGTGCTGGGAGCTAGAACTTCAACATATGAATTTGGAGGGCCCAGAGTCAGCCCACACCCTGAGCACTTGGACTAAGTCTAATCTAACTATCAGATTTTTCAAATAAATAGCCAATAAATTCCTTTTATTTTAAATCAGTTTGAGATGGTTTTCAACTTGCATGTAACTCATAATGTCCTTCCTGATATAGCACCATAATAATATTGACATTTTACAGTAAGCATGTCAAACTCCATGTGGGCCACAACGAATATTTGTGCGGCCCAGCCCATATAACAGTATGTAAGAAACGTTTTAATGAAAATTTAATAACTTAATTTTTACAATATCCTGTTACACATAATTATTAATAACGAACTACAACGTTCACTAGTGACTGACTACTGTAATCGTGTTGCATTCATTTCCTTTATGCACAGGCACACCATTTCTCTCCACTAATACTAGCAGCGAATATTTTAGCAGCCAATTGCCACATCATTAGTCTTGGACTGACTTGTTTGGTGTGCGCAACAGGAAATATTTTGCTTTCAGAGAACAAGAAAAATAGGTTTGTGTTATGCTCATTAATTTATGCAGTTACTCAGTGTCTGGTAAGTTAATGTTCAAGAAAAAAATATTAATTTTATTAAAATGTTCTATTATTTTAGGTGAACGATGACTTATTTATTTCAGCCCTTTGTATCCAGCATGTCTCTATAGAAATAAACCTACATTCCGATGAAAATTGAAGCTTTTGTTTTTCTGTGGCCCACGTAAACTTAAACCTTGTTTATTTGGCCCGTGTTAGCCTTTGAGTTTGACAGGCTTGTTTTACAGGATTATGGTGTACTATGGACGAAAAATTATAAATAACAAAAAAGGATATAAAAAAGATTCAAAATGGATGCCATTTTTTGCAAAACTAGATATGGTTTGTTATACGTTGCAATTACATTCAAGAATAACTCTCTGAGTTAAGCCTTATTTTTCCAAAATTAGGTCTGCAAATCAAAAAGAAGCCTACCCCTGCTTTCAGGAAACTCTTATTATGGGGATTTCTGTGTATGTGTATACAAAGAATTATGTCTGTGTGTTGTGATTGGGTAGAGGTATATAATTGGGATTGTGTGTTTGCTAATATGCCTATCTGCAAATATCTAGAGGAAATGTGCATATGAATGCATGTACATGTATTTGTGAATGCATATAAAGGGTTTCTGTAGCCATATAAGTTTCGAGAAAGGTAAGGTGTTTCTGTGTGAATATGTGTGCATGCAAAAATGTGAGGAATGTGTTAAGAATGGAAAACCACTCTGGCAGGGAATTGAGGGGTGGAGCTAGAGAGCCAGGGAGGGTGGAGGTGGGGAGGGGAAGAAGAAAGGAGCGCCAACAGGTCACACAGGTACGAATTTGGGAACTGGGGAAAAGTCTAGGCTCTTTTCCTAGGCAAGAAAGGATGCCAGTGCAGTGAATAGCAAGACAGGGAGGCCTCTTTACTAGGCGAAAACTAAGAGGATATTCTCATGCGGAAAGGGGGAGGAGACTGCTGCAACTGTAGCGACTGGTGGGATCCCAATGTGGCAGAGGGGCCTCTGCCGCCGACCTGAGGCTGAGGGTCCGCAAGCACAGCGCGCTTGCTGGAGACGCCGCCGCCATCCTCTCCGCCGCCCGCCCCGCCGCCCTCCTGGACGCGCCCCCGGTGCACCGACCCTCTCCAAGCAGCTCTTGCCAGCTCGCGGCTCGCCGCCCGCTCATTCTCCTTCCACGCGGGCTCACCGCGAAGGCAGGAGCGAGGTGTCCGATTTGGGCACGTGAGGCCCGCTCCCCGGAGGTGGACGCCAGGCAGGCGAGGCTATTGGTGGGTACCAGGTGGGAAAGAGAGTGGGGTGCACTCCCGCAGCACACGGGAGCGGGTATTGGGGGGCAGGGGGCGGAGGCTGAGTCCCAGGGAGGCTGGGGTGCTCGGGCTGCAGGACAGTGAGCGCCCGCGGGTCAAAGCCGAGAGGGACGGGCGCTTGGCAGGGGGGTGAGAGTGGACAGCAGCGGCGGGCGGTGCAGGCAGGGGCTGGGAACCAGGACGCAGCCTGTCCCCTGCTGCGGAGTCCTAACCCCGCCAGCCCGCCGCCGCCGCTGCCCTTCGCGCCGCCGCCGAAAGGAGCCCAGGACAGAGAGCGCCTGCAGGCACGCAGCCAGGACTGCCAGCGCTGGCTACAGGCGCACAGGGGAAATGTAGTTGCAGCGCAGGGTACAAAGAGATGTCGCTGCCTGGAGAACGGCACCTTAGGGCATATTCCAGGTCCCCCTACATTCTCTCCTCTTGTCTTCCCCGCTCCCGCTGGCTGCAGGCATGGAGACCCCCAGCGCACAGGAAGCCGCAGGGCAGCAAGCCAGCGCACCGGCCAGCGCACCGGCGGGACAGGCCACTGGCTCTGCGAGGACCACCACCGTGAAGAAGAGAAGCTGCCCAAAGAAGCAGCGGGGCAGACCTTCGTCCCAGCCGCCCAGGAACATCGTGGGCTGCAGGATTGCCCACGGATGGAAGGAGGGCGACGAGCCCGTCACCCAGTGGAAAGGGACCGTTCTGGATCAGGTGCCTATAAACCCCTCTCTTTATCTGGTGAAATATGACGGGATTGACTGTGTCTATGGACTCGAACTTCACCGAGATGAGAGAGTGTTGTCTCTTAAGATTCTCTCGGACAGGGTGGCATCATCTCAGGTCGCTGATGCAAACCTTGCCAACACCATCATTGGCAAAGCGGTGGAGCATATGTTTGAGGGGGAGCATGGTTCTAAGGATGAATGGAGAGGGATGGTGTTAGCCCAAGCACCAATCATGAGATCGTGGTTTTATATTACCTATGAGAAAGATCCTGTGTTGTACATGTACCAGCTTCTGGATGACTATAAGGAAGGAGACCTGCGTATCATGCCAGAGCCCAGTGAGCCTCCTCCAGCGGAGAGGGAGCCGGGAGTTGTAGATGGCCTGATAGGCAAACATGTGGAATATACCAAAGAAGACGGCTCCAAACGGATCGGCATGGTCATTCACCAAGTGGAAGCCAAACCCTCTGTGTACTTCATCAAGTTTGATGATGATTTCCATATCTATGTCTATGACTTGGTGAAAAAGTTCTAACTGTTAGTGTAGAATTGGCCACATTTGTGAAAGCGAATGTATAGTTTGTGGATTTGCAAAATGATGTTGTTTTTCAGTGTGTTGGAGCTTAAGGGTCCTGTTGATTTAGCATTGTTGCCAGCATAACTGTTGTTTGTTCTGAAAAATACAAATGTGTGTGGACATGACATGCCGTGTGGAAGGACTTTATCATGTTGAAGAGACTGGGTGTGTTTGGTGGATGGGCATGAAAGGAAGGGACAGCTGTAGATTCAGGCTGTGAATAAAGTGCAGCTAGCATCATCATCAGTCATCTAAAAATGGAAGAGGACTTAGCTGGCCTGGTCTAGGAGGGAGGGAGGAGAAGGAACTAGAGATGGGCTGTGGGGGGAGGGCCAAGGGGAGGTTACTGCTTAGGAAGAAGTGGGG
The DNA here is from genome assembly GCF_963259705.1 of Myotis daubentonii. NCBI lineage: Eukaryota > Metazoa > Chordata > Mammalia > Chiroptera > Vespertilionidae > Myotis > Myotis daubentonii. Next base: position 9,085,666 of record NC_081861.1, on the reverse strand, counting down.
AGGGCCAGAAATGGAGGGGCTTCCTGGGGGGAGGGATGTCTTAGCAGGGGGCGGCACCCACCTGGGAGGAGATGAGAATAACATCTCAGAGGGAGAGGGAGCTCTTGGGGCTTAGAGGAAAACAGACTGAATAGCTTGAGTAGGGAGGGGCACAAAGAATCTCAGAAGAGGTCCAGAGCTAGGGGAGAAAAACAAAGGTGGCAGGGATTGGGGGAGACGCTAAAGGATACTTACTGTGAGGTAGGACCTATGCATGTGAGGACCAAAGGGCCAGGGATACTGAAGAAGGAGGAATTCTAAGAAGAAAGACTGACCAAGGGAGTGAGCTGCAGAAAAAGAGCTGTGGGGACTGGGGCCCAGGAGAGATGGGAAGGCCCAGGAAAAACTTGCACTTCTGACATGTCCACACTGCTGTCCCTGGCTCTGGGCACAAAGCATGAGGCAACTGGAAGAAACCAGGTGGTTTGCAGGTTCCCTGGAAGGGTATTTTGACAGGGATGACTCAAGGGTCAAGCAGGAGCCAGGTTTGTACCTAAAAGTCTTATTTCAGGGACTTCATGCCACAACTGCCAAGCAGAACCCCTGACCCTCAGCCTAAACACACTAGCATTGTGCATTAAGCATGTGGCTGTGGGTGGCCTCATTGCTCAGAGGACCCAGGTGCGACAAATCCTGGACCTGAAGGTCTTGGTTCCTTACCCTACACCAGTGGTCGGCAAACTCATTAGTCAACAGAGCCAAATATCAACAGTACAACAATTGAAATTTCTTTTGAGAGCCAAATTTTTTAAACTTAAACTATATAGGTAGGTACATGGTTATTAATTAGGGTACTCCTAAGGCTTAGGAAGAGCCACACTCAAGGGACCAAAGAGCCGCATGTGGCTCGTGAGCCGCAGTTTGCCAACCACTGCCCTACACTGTCCAAACAATTCCTTTGGGAAAGGGTCGGTGGGGCTCTCAGATCTGAAGAGCTGTGCCCTGTTGCATTTGGAAAGTATTTTATCCACAAAACTGGAACCTTGCAGAACCCAGCAGCATGAGTCCCTTCATTGTTCTCTCTCTGGCTGGACTGAACCTTGCTTCCTTCAGAGGAGGGACATCAGAGGATTGTGCCTCCTGTTTCTCTCCCGGGCATGGGCATGCCCGTCCAGACTTCTCATAGTTGGCTTCAGTCCATGCCTCTCACAGGTGGCTCCAGCCAGTGCCCACCAAGCTGAGGTCTGCTGCCCCCAGAAGCCCCATCTGTTGGCTGTATCCCAGCAGGTGGGCTGGCTACTGACTTCTCCGGGAGCTGCTGGCCAGTTTTGCCCGCCCAGGCACAGGGGAGCAGTGATGGGAGTCAGTGGGGCTGTGTTTCCAGGTGAGCTAGATGGCATGGGCAGTCAGGCTGGGATCCGTGGCTGGGTGCCAGTCACTCCTTCGGCTCTGTGTTTCCACAGAGAGGTGTAGTGCTTGTTGGTGTGAGGCTGCAGTAACCCCAGTAAAGTCCCTCAGAGATATGGTGTCCTGACACATGGGACCTTCTCTTCCTCTCCTCCTTGACATTCCCTAGTCTTGCTATTGCTGTTCCCCTCAAAGCCCTCTCTCTGGTTCACTCCCTCCACCCTTCACCAAAATATGTCCTTGTCTTGAAAGGAAGAGATTTTGTGACTACCCTTTGCCCAGTTTTCCTAAAAAGTAGGGAGGGGGGAGGTAGGGAGTGCCAAGAGTTGAAAAAGTAGTAAATACCTATTCATTCTACACCCAACATGACCTGAACCGTTTCCTTCAAGAATGACAAAAGTCAAGCCCACCTTGCCATAGCAGGGCTTAATTTTCTTTCATATATCACACAATTTAGTCCTACAATCACCTGAAGGACACACATGAGCCAATTTCAGTGGGCAGTCATTTTTCATTTTGATCTTCCTGTTTTTTTCTATGTTTAACTCACTACCTGGACATTGGGGAGGTTTCATATTTTAAAAAAATTCTTATCTCTGGCCCACCTAAAAAAAACCCCAGTAAACTGAGGATGACGGTCCACGTTCCAACAAGGATACAGCAGCTGGGTCTGAGGAAGGGCTCAGCCCATTGTAGACTCAGATGCTCCCTCAAGTGGGCCAAGCCCTGAGCTGGCCTGCTTCACTCTAATGAATACAATGCCTGGTTGTCCCCTGGAGGCATTAGTGTGTGTAGCTTTGAGGCAAGACCCAGGGGAAACTGACTAGCTCCCCTTTGGCTTACTTTGACTCCATTTTTTGTTTTAGCTTCATTGCACCAATAGTAATGACAGGTAGTTCTCCGCCAGGCTGACTTCTAGGCACAGGCACTTATGATGAGGTATTGAAAAAAATAAACAAATAAAATAATCCTACCCTCATGGAACTTTCATTTTAATGTGTCAGACATTAGCCAAGATACAATAAATAAATCAAAAGTATTTTCAGCCAAAAACCGGTTTGGCTCAGTGGATAGAGCGTCAGCCTGCGGACTGAAAGGTCCCAGGTTCGACTCCGGTCAAGGGCATGTACCTGGGTTGCGGGCACATCCCCAGTGGGCGATGTGCAGGAGGCGGCTGGTTGATGTTTCTCTCTCATCGATGTTTCTGACTCTCTATCTCTCTCCCTTCCTCTCTGTAAAAAATCAATAAAATATATTTTTTAAAAAAAAGTATTTTCAAAGTGGTAAGTGATAAGGAGGAATGGGTAGTGAAAATTCCAGACAGGAGTCTGAAATTGATTAATAGGAAGGCCAGGGAGAGCCTCACTGAGAACATGGCTTTTGAGTAAAGACCTAAAGGCATGAGAGGACTGGCCCTGGGCAGAAGGAGAATTCCAGGTTCAGGGACAGCAAGTGTGAGCCCCCAAGTCACGTGTGTCTGCTATGTTCTAGAGACACTGAGGATACCAGCATGGCTGGAGCTGGAGTGACTGAAGTAGTGAATATCAAGAAGTGAGTTCAGATAAATGCCAACTAAACAGAACCAAAAGTGAAAACAAGTGATGGGGATCTGGGAGAAGCAGATAGCGTAGAGCCTTGGGAGTGCTACAATGAATTTGGCTTTTACCCTGAGTGTGATGGGGAACTATTTGGTTCTTTTTAGCAGAGGTATGATGCGATTTGTCTCATATTTTAACAGGTTCACTCTGGAAACTCTGAAAAGTAGCCTGTGTGAGGTGAAAGGATGGAAAAGGGGAGGTCAATTTGGGATTATCCAGTATTCTAGGTAATTGACAATGGTGGTTTAAATTTCAGTCTGGTGACAGTGGGTGTGATAAGAATTCTGGATTCTGGCTTTATTTTGAAGCATAGCTCCATAATTTGACCTTAGACAAGATATCTGGTGGAAGAGAAATACAGCGGGTGTCAATGACAACTGTACATTTTCTTTTTCTTTTTTTAAATTTTTATTGGGGGATGCGGGGTGCGGGGCTGGGACCAGGCTCCCAGGTGAGCCCAAGTGGCGCCAAAGGAACCCCAGGCCAAGTGCCATCCGGAGTCCCAGGCTCTGCTGGGCTGGGGGGGGAAGGAGCGAGGGAAGCGGGGAGGGAGGGAGCGAGGGGTGGGCAGGGACACAACAGTACATTTTCTGATATCCTGGAACCACACAACCTCCTCCAGATAAAAGCTGAACAATTTGGATTCTTATTGCTTTTGTTTGGGTGTATAATGCTGATGAAGTGACCTACCAGAGCGTGAAAAACTGACAAAAAAACCCCAAACCCAACTATTGTTACTGTAATGTTCACCCCCTTGGAATGTTCCCTACCTTTCTATTCAAACCAGATCAGAATTAAAGGGTGCTATCATTGTAATAGGGAGCAGGTACCCCAAACAGTACCTGTCATGGATTAAAACAGTTAGTACAGAATTTAAAATTATTGGGTGTTCAAAGGAGGCAGAATTCAGACAGGCCGTGAACTAACACTGTGTCTGGGTAAAGGACAGATGCCTATACGCATGTGGAATTTTTAAAATTGCATTTTCCAGATCACAACCCATTTTCCATTCCCAGGGACAAGTCATATTGTCCTTTCTAAGTATAATTGAGTTAAAATGGAGTGAGTATGAGATTAATGATTAGTTATTAGTGATGGGATTACACAATCAGCCTTGGTTTGCGCATGCATTACTGTTAAAGGAATATGGTCAGTCTCCCAACCATTTCCTCCAGGTCATTATTGGAGACAATTGCAAAGTGCAATTTTGGAATGCCAAAATTTTCCTTTCCTTTCTTAGAAATAGTAACCATTGTCCTGTTTGTTTTTGTTTTTTTGTTGTTGTTGATTTTTTTTGTTTTTCCTTAGGGAAGGAAAAAGTGGTAAGTGTTAAGGAGGAAAATAAGGAGAAATGTTGTTCTTTTGTTTTTCCTTAAGGAAGTGGCACTAGGTCTTGCCATACTTGCAATGGATATACCTTCTCTTCCAGATTGAAATTGTGCCACAGCTCAACATAAAGTTCAATTGCGGTTTCAGAGGACTAATAAATAAAAACCCCTTTTCTCTTTGCAAGTTTTGTAACCATCTGAGAGAAAGGCACAATCATCACAAAAATGGAGTTCCAAATATCTCCTTTGTATTCAGAAAAGCCGGATTGGGAGGACATCCTTTGCTATGAGACCCCAAAGACTTCCTCATAGTCACACAGCCACAGGCAGAGCTAGATAACTGCAGGTCTCCCAGACAGGGACAGATGTCCCTGGCCCCCAAACCCTACTCTATTTGAGAATAAATTAGATTGAATCTTCTGCTTAAGAGAGATAAATTCAAGAGACAATTCAGAAGGTGTCGCACATATTTAACTCCTCTCAAACCAATTAAAGAAATAATTGGTAGGAATGAAGGCAAAGGAATGAGGGTCCTACTTGACAACCACTACACATAGTACTTGGTAAGAGAAACAAAATGAAATCTCTTTTTTTAATATTTTATTGATTTTTCACACAGAGGAAGGGAGAGAGATAAATAGTTAGAAACATCCATGAGAGAGAAGCATCGATCAGCTGCCTCCTGCACATCTCCTACTGGGGATGTGCCCGCAACCCAGGTACATGCCCTTGACCGGAATCGAACTTGGGACCTTTCAGTCCGCAGGCCGACGCTCTATCCACTGAGCCAAACCAGTTTCGGCTGAAATCTCTTTTTAAAATAATTTTTATTGAAGTAAATAATTGACGTACAACATTATATTCGTTTCATGTGTACAACATAATGACTTGTATATATCCTATATAATAAAAGCCTAATATGCAAATCAATTGAACGACGGAAGGACCAGCAGAACCACCGGTCACTATGACACACACTGACCACCAGGGGGCAGATGCTCAATGCAGGAGCTGCCCCCAGCCTGCAGACCCCAGGCCAGCCAAGGAGGGTGCTAGTGGGCAGGGGAGGGGGGAATCGCCCTACCGCTCATCCTGCAGATCGTCCTGATTGCCCAGGCCTAGGGACCCTACCTGTGCACGAATTTGTGCACTGGGCCTCTAGCTGTGAAATAATTCCCATAATAAGTCTAGTTAAAATCCATTACCATACATTGGTCCAAATTTTTTTCCTTGTGATGAGAACTTTAAAGATCTACTCTTTTAGAAACTTTCAAATATGCATTGCAGTTTTACTAACTATAGTCACCATGCTGTACAATACATCCCCATGACTTATCTCATAACTGGAAGTTTGTACATTTTGACTCCCTTCACCCATTTCACCCATCACTTTTTAACTTTGTGCAGTTAATATCTGTACAACATACCTGAGCATAATTTGCAATGGGTTATAGTTTAAGGGATTAATATTTTCAGAGTGGTTTTTGAAAATCAATTCAAGAGGCTGCTGAGATAAACCATGAACTTCCTTGCTCACTCATTGAAGAAGCAACAATAGATATTGAAGGAGGGCCCTCACAAAGTGTGAGCAAGACCCCTCTGACTGCCCTATAATCTTGTCTGCATCATGTAAGGAGAGAACTATACCACTGGTTGACCACAGAAGTGGCTAATTAACCCACTGGCTCAGAAAAGACTAAAATGTGGCTAGAGGAACACTCTATCACTAAAATCACGTTAAAATCTCAGATAAAATATCACAGAACTCCTTTTTAATGTATGGCTGAGCTTTAAAGATTGTGAGTAAAATCCCTAGAGAACTGAAAATAAAAGCAGTGAGCACATGACCTGATGCTTTCATAGCATGGAGAGAGAAGGGTGTTGTCTCAAAAACTGAAAGATTTAGAAAATAAAATAAGGACTTAAGTATGATTACATTGGGTATTGGGAATTAAGCTCTCTTTGCCCTTTCAATTTTCCACATAATAGTAGTAGCACTCTTTTAAAAATATAAATAAGATTATATTACCCTCCTACTTAAAACTCCACAAAGCTATTCTATTACAGTTGATATAACATCCAATCTTCTTGCTTTACTCTGCAAGCCCTAGCTCATGTACTCTCAACTAGCATGATATTGCCCACAAGGGGGAGAAAACTGATCCTTGTGTGGGAGGTAAAAAAAAAAAAAATCTTAGCTATTACAATGGTTTGTGGCCCTCCAAAGCTCAACTATATCTGATAAAATCTTATTCCTCAGAATTTAATTGCTCTCTTTAGGTTTTCATGGATAATCACAAGAACAACAGTGACACTGAGTTCATGGAAGATAAACAAAATGCATGCAAGATTAGTGCTACAAAACCATGGCAAATAGATGGCTGTGATTGGAGGATGTTCAAGCCATTGCTCATTCCTGAAGTCATACCATGAGAAGTGGCCTGTGTGTACCTATTGGCTGGCATTGATCGCATTTATAGTTTGTCTCCCAGGCCCTTGTGTGTGACTTGGGCTTTGAGAATTAAAATGAAAATGATAAATAATTATTCAACCCATCGGTTATTATGTCAAGTAGTGAAAAGACCAAATGTCAATAATTTATGAATGAATATCCAGCAGCTAGTTAAAACTTTCCTCCTAACAAGCAAAAGTTAAAAGTCAAGTTCACTAAAAATAACTTTTTAAAAAAATCAATTTTTTTCAAATGTTTTGCTTTTCTGGAAATACAAATTTTGGGTTATTTTTTAAAATTTGATTATCTGATATGTATATAAGTTGCTAATTTGCATATATACATCGTATGCATTAGAATTTATGTAATTAAATTCCATTAAGTCACTCAACAAATAGTTGTTAGATGTTAATATTTTCCCAATTTTTGATTTCATCTCTATTTTCAAATTTACTTACTCCTAACCCTACATAAAATTTCCTATTTTTATATATGTAATCTTATGTATTAAGCACAGATACACATACATTTACTAAACAGACACTGCCATTTTAGATTGCATTGCAAGTAATAGAAAACCCAGACTCAAGTGCCTTAACTGTAACGAAATTTCTTATCTCGTAAATTGGAATCAAAAGTAAGACTCCAGAGATGATATAATCAGCAGCTAAATGAAATAATCAAAAGGCTCATACTATTCCTATTCCCTCTTCTGCTATCTCCCTTGTGCTAGTTTTGCCCACAGGCTGGTTATAGAGATGCCAAGGGTCATATGCATGCTTAGCATTATCCTAAAAAAGAAAAGAAAAGATAATTTCCTGTCTCTCTGAAGAGTAAAGATTTTTTGTTGTTGTTGGTCAGAAGTCCCCCAGCCAATAGATTGTTATGTTTCATTGTTCAGATCGTATTCTATGACAAATACTAAACCAATCACAGGGGGCATGGTATTGCCATAATTAACTTAGAGTAACCTTTGAGAGGGGATGTATATTGGGAAGTCAATGGCCATGACCACCTACAGGTACAAAACATGTCACTAGTATAACAGTCTCCCTCTTTTTCTTAGCGTGACTCTGTCTTCTCAATGCTGCTTTCTTCCTCAGTCTCCACATGATGGTAAGGTGAACAGAGCAGTTTGATTCTCAAATCTTCTCAGGTTCACTCATGTCCAATGCAAAAGATCATCTATCTTATATCCAGGAGCTTGTGCAAAATATCATTGTACCTATTTGGCTCTGCTTAGTTTGGGTGCCTAGTCCTAAAGCAATCATTCTAATAGTATTTCAGTGCTCTGCAAGGCTAGACTTAGGTTGTTCACAAAAGGGAAATGGGGGATGCAATTACCAGAAGTGTAATTAGATGCTAGGCTGCAGTGCCAAATAACGTCACAATTCAACACATTTTGCTGATCTATGTGAAGCCCTCTTGCCATATATGCCACTTAAAAATGTCTCTACCAAAACAAGTGTGCTTTCATCAATTGCTGACAGAATGTGAATTATTACTATCTATTTGGAAAATGCTCTTGCAAAAATAACTGCTATTTTAAATATTCAGCCAATAGATTAGTTTATTTTTGAACTTTAAATAAATTGGAGAGACAAAAATGTGTGCCCATTTGTTGTCTTTTTTTAAAAAAATATGTTTGTGAGTCACTCATATTGTTGCATGTAGTTGTAATTTTCTCATTCTTGCTTCTGTATGGTATGTCATTGTATGAATATACTACAAAATACCCAGTCTACAGTTGATGAAAAATTTAGGTGGTTTCCAGCTTAGAGCTATTACAAATAGTTGAACACATATATTTTATTATGTATTTTTGGGAGAGGTATCTGTTCAGGTCTTCTGCCCTTTTTTTAATTGTATTTTTTGTTTGATTGGTGTTGAGTTGTATGAGTATTTTTTTACATAGTTTAGATATTAACATCTTGTTGGAGCTGTTGTTTTCAAATATCTTCTCCCATTTGGTTGGTGGGCTTTTAGTTTTGCTTTCAATTTCTTTTGCCTTGCAGTAGCTTTTTAATTTGATATGGTCCCATTCATTTATTTTGCCTTTACTTCCCTTGCCTTTGGGATCAAAATCATAAAATGTTCTCTACAACCAAGGTGCATAAGATTAGTACCTATGTTTTCTCCTATGTAATTTATTGTTTCTGATCTTATATTTTGGTCTTTTATTCATTTTGAATTAATTTTTGTACATGGGACAAACTGTAATCTAGTTTCATTCATTTGCATGTGGCTTTCCAATTTTCCCAGCATCATTTATTGAAAGGCTTTCTTTTCTCTATTGTGTGTTTTTGGCTCCTTTGTCAAAAATTATTTGCCCATATCCATGTGGTTTTATTTCTGTATTCCCAAATATTTAAAGAATCTTAGCATTGCTTAAATAACCAATCTTTTTCTACTGAATTGTAAAACGGTCATTTTCTGTTTCTTATAAAGTTATTTTTTTCCTAAGATGTCCTTTGTGATAAGTAGATCACATTACCATTTATTGTGGATACATTTTCCAAATGTTCAGTAATGAGGGAAAACTTAAATTGTGGTCACTATAAAATTGAGTTTTATAGACAAATGGTCAGATATGTAACAGGTGCTCAAAAATATTTGTCGACTCAGTAAGATAAGTAATGTTTTTTAAAATATCTAATGTCCTGAGAAAGTGCTTATTCTATATGGAAAAGAACAGAGCATGCACTTGCATATGCAAAATATCCAGGTTTTGTGAGAGCCTAGAGAAAAAACGGCAAAAGGAATAATGAGTATTAATGTTTTGCTGTGAGCTCTGGGGAATGGAAAATGAAATTTCAGTTGGTTATTTTCTTCCTATCAATTTTTGAAATGTTCAGTGTTCACATTGCGCAAGCAATTAATTTGCAATAAAAAAGAGAGGAAAAAAGAAAGAAAGGCAGAAGTAATCCTTAAAAGTAAAACCCAAGAATGTCCACTCAGGAAACATTATGTAGAGATTGGATCAAGATGGCAGACTCAAAATTAACACACTTCTCTCTTCCTAGCCCAAATCCTTACAAATGACAAGAAAGGCAGATTTATGCATAAACAACTCCATAAGGGCAATAAAAACAGAAAACACAAATTCCTGGAAGATAAAAAGCAGATAGGTATGGACATTGAGAGGTTGGAGATAGAGGTCAGCCCAAGTGCCAAAGACCCCTGAAATGAAAAGACACGGCCAGAGTTGGGGGCCCAGGAGCTCCTGAATTTAGAAAGGGGCGGGACAGGAGCCAAGGAATACCTCCCATGCCTAAGGCAGTGGTGGGTTTAAGAATGGGGGGCGGGGGCACCCAGTGTTTGGCAGGAAGGGGAGGCCACTCTCCTGGCAGGAAGCTGCGCTACAGAAAGGGGGAGGAGACTGCTGCAGCAGTAGCGGCTGGTGGGATCCCAATGTGGCAGAGGGGCCTCTGCCGCCGACCTGAGGCTGAGGGTCCGCAAGCACAGCGCGCTTGCTGGAGACGCCGCCGCCATCCTCTCCGCCGCCCGCCCCGCCGCCCTCCTGGACGCGCCCCCGGTGCACCGACCCTCTCCAAGCAGCTCTTGCCAGCTCGCGGCTCGCCGCCCGCTCATTCTCCTTCCACGCGGGCTCACCGCGAAGGCAGGAGCGAGGTGTCCGATTTGGGCACGTGAGGCCCGCTCCCCGGAGGTGGACGCCAGGCAGGCGAGGCTATTGGTGGGTACCAGGTGGGAAAGAGAGTGGGGTGCACTCCCGCAGCAGACGGGAGCGGGTATTGGGGGGCAGGGGGCGGAGGCTGAGTCCCAGGGAGGCTGGGGTGCTCGGGCTGCAGGACAGCGAGCGCCCGCGGGTCAAAGCCGGGGAGGGACGGGCGCTTGGCAGGGGGGTGAGAGTGGACAGCAGCGGCGGGCGGTGCAGGCAGGGGCTGGGAACCAGGACGCAGCCTGTCCCCTGCTGCGGAGTCCTAACCCCGCCAGCCCGCCGCCGCCGCTGCCCTTCGCGCCGCCGCCGAAAGGAGCCCAGGACAGAGAGCGCCTGCAGGCACGCAGCCAGGACTGCCAGCGCTGGCTACAGGCGCACAGGGGAAATGTAGTTGCAGCGCAGGGTACAAAGAGATGTCGCTGCCTGGAGAACGGCACCTTAGGGCATATTCCAGGTCCCCCTACATTCTCTCCTCTTGTCTTCCCCGCTCCCGCTGGCTGCAGGCATGGAGACCCCCAGCGCACAGGAAGCCGCAGGGCAACAAGCCAGCGCACCAGCCAGCGCACCGGCGGGACAGGCCACTGGCTCTGCGAGGACCACCACCGTGAAGAAGAGAAGCTGCCCAAAGAAGCAGCGGGGCAGACCTTCGTCCCAGCCGCCCAGGAACATCGTGGGCTGCAGGATTGCCCACGGATGGAAGGAGGGCGACGAGCCCGTCACCCAGTGGAAAGGGACCGTTCTGGATCAGGTGCCTATAAACCCCTCTCTTTATCTGGTGAAATATGACGGGATTGACTGTGTCTATGGACTCGAACTTCACCGAGATGAGAGAGTGTTGTCTCTTAAGATTCTCTCGGACAGGGTGGCATCATCTCAGGTCGCTGATGCAAACCTTGCCAACACCATCATTGGCAAAGCGGTGGAGCATATGTTTGAGGGGGAGCATGGTTCTAAGGATGAATGGAGAGGGATGGTGTTAGCCCAAGCACCAATCATGAGATCGTGGTTTTATATTACCTATGAGAAAGATCCTGTGTTGTACATGTACCAGCTTCTGGATGACTATAAGGAAGGAGACCTGCGTATCATGCCAGAGCCCAGTGAGCCTCCTCCAGCCGAGAGGGAGCCGGGAGTTGTAGATGGCCTGATAGGCAAACATGTGGAATATACCAAAGAAGACGGCTCCAAACGGATCGGCATGGTCATTCACCAAGTGGAAGCCAAACCCTCTGTGTACTTCATCAAGTTTGATGATGATTTCCATATCTATGTCTATGACTTGGTGAAAAAGTTCTAACTGTTAGTGTAGAATTGGCCACATTTGTGAAAGCGAATGTATAGTTTGTGGATTTGCAAAATGATGTTGTTTTTCAGTGTGTTGGAGCTTAAGGGTCCTGTTGATTTAGCATTGTTGCCAGCATAACTGTTGTTTGTTCTGAAAAATACAAATGTGTGTGGACATGACATGCCGTGTGGAAGGACTTTATCATGTTGAAGAGACTGGGTGTGTTTGGTGGATGGGCATGAAAGGAAGGGACAGCTGTAGATTCAGGCTGTGAATAAAGTGCAGCTAGCATCATCATCAGTCATCTAAAAATGGAAGAGGACTTAGCTGGCCTGGTCTAGGAGGGAGGGAGGAGAAGGAACTAGAGATGGGCTGTGGGGGGAGGGCCAAGGGGAGGTTACTGCTTAGGAAGAAGTGGGGAGGGCCAGAAATGGAGGGGCTTCCTGGGGGGAGGGATGTCTTAGCAGGGGGCGGCACCCACCTGGGAGGAGATGAGAATAACATCTCAGAGGGAGAGGGAGCTCTTGGGGCTTAGAGGAAAACAGACTGAATAGCTTGAGTAGGGAGGGGCACAAAGAATCTCAGAAGAGGTCCAGAGCTAGGGGAGAAAAACAAAGTTGGCAGGGGTTGGGGGAGACGCTAAAGGATACTTACTGTGAGGTAGGACCTATGCATGTGAGGACCAAAGGGCCAGGGATACTGAAGAAGGAGGAATTCTAAGAAGAAAGACTGACCAAGAGAGTGAGCTGCAGAAAAAGAGGTGTGGGGACTGGGGCCCAGGAGAGATGGGAAGGCCCAGAAAAAACTTGCACTTCTGACATGTCCACACTGCTGTCCCTGGCTCTGGGCACAAAGCATGAGGCAACTGGAAGAAACCAGGTGGTTTGCAGGTTCCCTGGAAGGGTATTTTGACAGGGATGACTCAAGGGTCAAGCAGGAGCCAGGTTTGTACCTAAAAGTCTTATTTCAGGGACTTCATGCCACAACTGCCAAGCAGAACCCCTGACCCTCAGCCTAAACACACTAGCATTGTGCATTAAGCATGTGGCTGTGGGTGGCCTCATTGCTCAGAGGACCCAGGTGCGACAAATCCTGGACCTGAAGGTCTTGGTTCCTTACCCTACACTGTCTAGCAATTCCTGTGGGAAAGGGTCGGCGGGGCTCTCAGATCTGAAGAGCTGTGCCCTGTTGCATTTGGAAAGCATTTTATCCACAAAACTGGAACCTTGCAGAACCCAGCAGCATGAGTCCCTTCATTGTTCTCTCTCTGGCTGGACTGAACCTTGCTTCCTTCAGAGGAGGGACATCAGAGGATTGTGCCTCCTGTTTCTCTCCCGGGCATGGGCATGCCCGTCCAGACTTCTCATAGTTGGCTTCAGTCCATGCCTCTCACAGGTGGCTCCAGCCAGTGCCCACCAAGCTGAGGTCTGCTGCCCCCAGAAGCCCCATCTGTTGGCTGTATCCCAGCAGGTGGGCTGGCTACTGACTTCTCCGGGAGCTGCTGGCCAGTTTTGCCCGCCCAGGCACAGGGGAGCAGTGATGGGAGTCAGTGGGGCTGTGTTTCCAGGTGAGCTAGATGGCATGGGCAGTCAGGCTGGGATCCGTGGCTGGGTGTCACTCACTCCTTCGGCTCTGTGTTGCCACAGAGAGGTGTAGTGCTTGTTGGTGTGAGGCTGCAGTAACCCCAGTAAAGTCCCTCAGAGATATGGTGTCCTGACACATGGGCCCTTCTCTTCCTCTCTTCCTTGCCTTTCCCCAGTGCTGCCATGGAAGGTCCCCTTAAAACCTTCTCTCTGGTTTACTCATCCCACAGTTCACCGAAATATACTCCTGCCCCCTAATACCCAGCTTCATCTAACTCCACGGGTAGCAGTGGGAGGGTGAAGGAGGAAACTTCCAAGAATGAAAGAATTTTTAATTCTTCATTCTCCACCCAACATGACATGAAGATGTTCGTTTCAAGAATGACACAAACAATCCCACCTCATCATAGCAGGGGTTAATTTTCTTTCATATATCACACAATTTAGTCTGACAAACACCTGCAGGATACCCATGAGCTAATTTCAGCCAGCTGTCATGTTTCATTTGATCTTCCTGTTTTTTGTTTTCTAATTAACATAGTTTTCTATGCTTATATAACTACTTGAACATTTGGGAGATTTCTTATTTCTGGCCCACCTGTAAAAAAAAGCAAGAGTAAACTGAGGATGACGGTCCACGTTCCAACAAGGACACAGCAGCTGGGTCTGAGGAAGGGCTCAGCCCATTGTAGACTCAGATGCTCCCTCAAGTGGGCCAAGCCCTGAGCTGGCCTGCTTCACTCTAATGAATACAATGCCTGGTTGTCCCCTGGAGGCATTAGTGTGTGTAGCTTTGAGGCAAGACCCAGGGGAAACTGACTAGCTCCCCTTTTGCCTTAGTTTGACTCCATTTTGTGTTTGTTTTAGCTTCATTGCACCAATAGTAAGGACAGGTAGCTCTCCGCCAGGCTGACTTCTAGGCACAGGCACTTATGATGAGGTATTGAAAAAAATAAACAAATAAAATAATCCTACCCTCGTGGAACTTTCATTTCAGTGTGCCAGACCATAGCCAAGATATATTAAATAGATAGAAATTCCTTTCAAAGTGATAAGTGTTAAGAGGGAAAATAAGGAAAGCAAGGAATGAGGAATGGAAATTCCAGACAGGAGTCTGAAATTGATTAGATAGGAAGGCCAGGGAGAGCCGCACTGAGAACATGGCTTTTGAGTAAAGACCTAAAGGCAATGAGAGGACTGGCCCTGGGCATGCCTGGGGAAGGAGAATTCTAGGTACAGGGACAGCAAGTGTGAGCCCCCAAGGCACGTGTGTCTGCCATGTTCTAGAGACACTGAGGATACCAGCATGGCTGGAGCTGGGGGAGTGAGGTAGAGAATATCAAGTGAGTTCAGAGAGGTGCTGGGCCTCTGGGGGAAGCAGAAAGCTTAGAGCCTTGGAAGTGCTAGAATGGAATTGGTTTAACACCGAGGAACCATTTGATTGTTTTTAACAGAATTGTGATGTGATTTGTCTTATATTTTAACCGATCACTCTGGAACCTCGGGAGAGTACTTTGTATAGATTGCAAGGATTAAAACAGAGAGTCTGATATATCAGTGAGATAGAGGAGAGATCTAGAAACTGATTTGCATGCATGAAAAGGGAATCATAAGTGACATTTCATATAAATGAGAAGTGTCTTTTTATTCAATAAAGGGTGCTAGATTAATCTGTTTTTCATAAGCCAAATAGGAAACATAGCTCTTCCTCACACCTTGTACAAAAAATAATTTCCAAGTGGATAAAGGTTAACATTTAAATTTAGAAAGTAAATTTATAAAATTTTTGAATTCACATGGAAGAGACTGTTTATAGTTTTTCTAATGGGAATGGGGAACATTTTTTAAAGGGACATAATACTGTATAATTTACTTAGTTAATTACGTGTATTGTTTTTATACTTGTCAGAATATAAAGTACGTAAGTATGTGATTTCCCTTCTTTTTTTCACTTATGTAATCCCAGATACTTAAAAAAGATCTGGCGCAGATTTGGTGCTCAGTACTATTTCTTGAGTTTGTGTCTCACCAATAATCAGGAAAATGGCAATTAAAATGACATACAATTTCATATGCATCAGATTAGCAACACGCATGAAGTCTGAAAATGTGTTGTCAACTAGATAAACAAGTGGGAGAATCTATACATTGTCAGTAGGAGTTCAAATGGAGGTAAATTTGCCATTACATAGTGAGTTGGAAGATGTTATATTCCAGCAATTTTACTTTTTACATTATTTGAAGACAATTCTGTATGGATCTTTCATGTTTCTATACATTTTGCAAGCAACCACTGAATGTCTTTTGTTTGCTACCTTCTGTTGAAGAATGTTTGGATAACAAACATCTTTGTAAGATGAGATGGTGGCTCCCTTTGTTGCAATGGGCAGGAAATGTTTGTTACCGTATAATAAATATAATGTCTGAAGGCATGTTTACTGCCCATTATAAACGATGAGGTTAATTAAACTGAAGTTTCCTTTTCTCTATTGTATGTATGTGTCAGATGCCCATTTTGCATCACCCTATGGTAAGTGGGCCTCAGGGATTTAGGGTGAAATTGCTGCTACTCTGGCTTTCACTGTTGCTGTGAATACTAAAATATTAATGAGGAGGAATTGAGGAAGAGGTTGCAGGATGAGTACCAGGGAGTGGACTCAAAAACAGATGCTGGAACCACGCATTGTTTGTTGCAAATTCAACTCTTGGTGGGGCCTCAATATGTTTATCAACCTCCGGCTGACTCCGTTGTAACAAATAATGCTAAGATTGATCCTGGATAAGTAGAATGTTTTGTCTCTCTCCATTAACAGTGAGAGACAGACAATGACACCGCAAGTTAAAGCAAGTTAAATCACAAGAGCTACAGGCAGAACTTCCGCTAGTTGAAGTTGGATATGTGAGAACTGGGCACAAAAAATGCTTGTAAAGGGAAGAATGTAAACAGCTTGGCTGTCTTACGACTCAGCCCATCCATCACGTGATCATACAAGCTTTAATACTTTCAGAGATGATAGAAAATAACTCAGTTACTTTTTGTTTGTTTGGTTGGTTTTAGTAGTGCTCACTCTCTGCTTAAGGTAATATTGGTCCTCCTGGGGAGATTTTACTAATGAAGTTAACCACCAAAGAATGAGAAACAGAATTAAAGAAATGTAGATAAATTCTAGGCCCTGACCGGTTTGGCTTAGTGGATAGAGCATCGGCCTGCGGACTCAAGGGCTCCAGGTTCGATTCCGGTCAGGGGCACGTACCTTGGTTGCGGGCACATACCAGTAGGGAGTGTGCGGGAGGCAGTTGATCGATGTTTCTCTCTCATCGATGTTTCTAACTCTGTCCCTCTCCCTTCCTCTCTGTAAGAAATCAATAAAATATGTTTAAAAAAAAAAGAAATGTAGATAAATTCTTGATGATCAATTTCTCACCCTTGGAAAACTTCCCTAGCTCTTATCTTGAAAACATGGGAGAAAATAAGAGATACTATTTTACTAATGAGGTAGCAGACACCCTGGGTTATTTTAAATTTCTCACATAAGTTTATTGCTGTGTGAGCGCCAAGTCAGCCAGTGTCTTTGAAACCCAGTTTTACT